>NC_056746.1:1138983724-1139073724 GCF_019279795.1 Protopterus annectens
CAAGGAGGGCTTCAGTAATCCCTTCAGAATCAGTTTGTTCTTCCTCTCTTGAAGAACGCGTGGACTAAAGGCATGACAGAACACACAGGCTTCTTGGAGGTGGATAGCCCCCAAGCAATAGATGCACAACAGTGTGCCCATCAGTAATAGACATTTTATATCCACAATTATCACATTTTTTGAAGCCCGAAGGCTTGTGTTCTTTTATAACCTTAGAAATATTGGTATGACACTGCACACAATATCAGAAGACAAACCAGACACCAACAACAGAAAAACACAGGAACTAAGCCTCTAAATTAAACATTCGTTAGAACAACAAACACACAGGGAAGAAAAGGACCTCTAACAAATGGCCCTGACAAAACAAGGGAGGACTAGGTCCTCAAAGTTAAAACGGCCCTACCCAAGGGGACAGGGCAACCACCGGAACAAGCACACAGGGAAACTGGGACACACAACTAGAGGACTAGGTCCTCTAACTGAAATGAGCCTAGCCTGTAAGAAGGGAAGGAACGCAAACGGGATACCAAGACAAAAAGCCACGAACAGGCTACACAAACAGTTTTATCAAAAAACAGAGACTAGCTATGAAAATAGCTTTTGGAGCAACAAACTACTAAAAAGTAGAAGAAAAGTTATACTTAGCCACGGCCAAGAGCGAGACCATGTCTGAGCGTAACGAGCGGCAAACAAGACACTGACAAACGCAGTATTTCATGACTGTCACATAAAGGCAGCCATTATTAAAATTGGATATTTCAATGAACATTGATTCGAACCGTTGAAGTCGTACAGTTGTACCAATGTTATCATGCAGTCTAATCAGTTCACCATGAATGAGTTTTGTGATTCCTGTATGTGATTTGATATAGTACTTTTTTAGTTTTATTAGGTGATCGTCAAAATGCTATTCAGCTTTGCAAACTGTAGTATGCGCCAAGACAATCTGCCACAGGGGGTATCATTCCATTGGTTTCCAAGTGACATCAACCTGTGTAGACAGTGGGTGATTAACTGTGGTAGAGTTGTCGGTAGCATACCAAAGTTAAAGCGTTGAGTAGTGAAAAGCCACATTTCCTCTGCTCCAAACACTTAGGAGAGCCAGTTTCACCTTCACTACCAGCATCAGCTACTTCCAGATGAGATGAAGCCCAAGCGTCCAATTCGGAGATTAATAAAAGGGGCAGTACCTTCAATTTTCACTCTTTCGACCAGCAAGACACGGACATCTTCAGTACATCAGTTGCAGCAGAAACAGCAGCAGAAGGTAAGAACATTGGTGGAGCACTAAATGGTTTAAATCAGCCTACTGTCATTTGCTTAGTGGGATACTGGCACTGTATGCATTTCAATTTGCAACAGTTAATGGATGTACTTTTCCATGCAGCTTATTGAAAACCTTCTGAGTACAACGCAGCCTACATTGCATGACCTTGTTACAGAGCAACAGTCTGTCCAACGCAAGGTGAGTGTAATTGTATGGTCTCCTCCTCAGCATTCTAAGCATTACTCATTAGCCAGGCGAATAATTTTAATAAGCCATAATTTGTATCTGTTGCAGAGTAAATATGCATGTCCAGCTACAGAATCTAAGTGATGCTGATAATGAGGCTTCAAGACAATGTGGTGGAAGACTGCAAAGCTAGTCAAGAATCTGTGGAGGTAAGTTTTGATGAAAACCTAGTGGAATATGTAGTGGTGGATAAGCATTTAATCTACTGGTTAGGTTATGGTTGTCAGAGGAATCAAAAGAATTCTAAATGAAAAATTTAGTCTGGAGTTCATTATGAGTCCATTGAATATATTGACTCAGGATCACAGCAATTCAAATGCTTATGCTGTCATGACAGTGATAATGTGTGGAGTTTTATACTTGTATATTTAAACTTTATCATTACTCGAGCATTGACTGATTAACAATTATGTGATTGTAGGTTCAAGTGACAGAATTGTATGAAGAGGCAGTCGAAGGCATGGAAATGTACGCAATGCAGACTGGGATATGCAGTCAGAGTACAGTTGCATGACAAAGTTTTGCCAAAAGAAAGGTAGCAGCATAGGAATTCAAGCGAAGCTAATGGACTTTGAAACACTACCACGCACTATGATTGATGCAGCTGTAAAGGTTCCAGAAGTAGGAGTCTCACCACTGATAGACCACACACACTTCAAAAACTCCAACGTTGTACAAGCAGAATTGAGCAAGTCCAGACCAGAACAGCACAGTTTCACTAATGCCAATCGTTGTATGAGTGACAGTACATGTCACAATCAAAAGGATGAGAATTGCACTGAAGAAGCCAAGTGGAGCTCCAGTGCATACACCTCTGGAGATGACAGCTTGCAGTACTCCAGTCAAGCTACATAAGGACATCCATAACACCAGCATGCATAGCAGCTCCTCACTTTCGCAGTGGACAGATGATGCTGAAAAGGATCCCGACTGGTTGTACACTTCTGACAACTTGTCTACGTCAGAGATGGAAGACAGTGTTGGAACAGGACGAACACGAGAAGATAAGTGAATCAAAGTTCACTGTGTTTGAGTCCTGCCTGGATCGCCTGTTAAAACTGACCTGTCCACAATGCCACACACCAGCCGTGGAACTGAAGAAAGTGAAGTTGGGATCCTATGTCTCGGTGAAGGTATGCATTAGTGGACACAAAGTTCTGCATTGGGAAATTCAACCATTAATAGGCCGAATGCCAGCTGGTATTCTACTCGCATCATCTGCACTTTTCAGTGGAAGTACGTATGCACATAGAGCGCGATTCTGTGCCTATCTAGGACGGGAATTTATAAGTGAAACCACATTCTATTCTATTCAACGAGAGTATTTATTCACAGTTTTGCAGCATACTTGGACACAGCATCAGACTCCTCTACTAGAAGATGCAATGAACAAGGAAGTAAGGTTAGCTGGAGATGGGTGGTGTGATAGTCCAGGTTATTCTGCCAAGTACTGCTGCTATAGCATGATTGACCTGGACTTTGGATTCATTGTCAATTTCTGTCTGGAGCACGTCTGCAGCGGTGTATCCTTGGTGGCACTGGAGAAGAAAGCTTTTAAGAAGTGCTGAAAAACTTGCAGGATAAGAATGTGAATGCAAGCTTTGTGGCTACAGACATCCTGGGATAAGGTTATTGATGTGCAAAGTATTTCCAAAGGTGGATCATCAGTTTGATGCGTGGCATATGACAAAATTTGACTAAGAAAATCACCGAAGTTGGGAAAAGGAGAGGCAAGCAAGACTTACTGCAGTGGTGCCACAGTATTTCCAATCACCTGTGGTGGTGTGCTGACACGTGTGAAGGGGATGAAGTCGTACTAGAGAAGAAAGGGTCATCACTGCTCTACCATGTAATGGACCAACACAGTTGGGGTGGTGGCAAGAAGGTTTCCTGTTGTGGACGTGAAATGCCGCTCATTGATGGAGATGAGAAAGTGGCTGGAAGAAGATGATGCATGTCACAGTGCATTGAAGAGAATTGTTGCAAACAAATTTCTCATTAAAGATTTGCAGCACATCACCAAATTCTGCCACACTGGTGACCTCGAGGTGTTCCACGCATTACTGTGCAAATATTGCCCCAAGTTTGATCACTTTAGTTTTGCAGGGATGAAAGCAAGAATCATACTTGCCATCCTGGATCATAACGAGAACCTTCATCGTGAGCAAGCAGTGGTGAGATTCCCTACAAAGAAGTCAGCAGCAAAGGGAGAGCTCAGGTATTGCATGGTGTACCCGAAAGCAAAACAGGAATGGGTAGCCAAACCAATATTTGAGAAGAAAAAGTGACTACATATATGATTTGATACTGGAAGTTATAAAAGCTAAATGACGCATCTTGGAAACACAACCCATGTCTATACCTGACATACCAAAGAATATTATTACTAGGTGTGAATGTCCTGAGAAGACAATGGTGATTGCTAGACATATTTCACAATTTGGTGACTGTAGTAAACATCTAGGGTGAAACAGCACAGTTGCTACTGTGGACTGGGAAAGTAAATTGTTACTCACTATACTTTTTTCGACTGACCTAATTTGGACTGATAGTATCCCCAGCTATTAATGGTAATGGGTGATACTACCCCTACACCTTAAATAGC
The DNA here is from genome assembly GCF_019279795.1 of Protopterus annectens. Lineage (NCBI taxonomy): Eukaryota > Metazoa > Chordata > Ceratodontiformes > Protopteridae > Protopterus > Protopterus annectens. The sequence continues at coordinate 1,138,987,846 of NC_056746.1, forward strand.
TCACTACAGTTAAAGTAAATTAACTGTTTTATGTGCATAGGAGCACTGCCACAATATGCACGATCAACCCTTACTGACCAATTCAAAGTGACACTCATTGGGATGCCCCAGGGCATTCTGTACTGCTTCAGAGATCTTACTGGAACTGGCTCCACTGGTGGGGCATACCTGAAAAGCACCAGTTCGCCTTTTCCAACAGGCAACTTTGCTGGCATTACAGCAGGACAACAGAATCAAAGGCAGTGGGTAACCAATGCCCTCTCCACCTCTTGGCAGGGGAATTTCTGTATGCTTTACCACCCTTCCCATTATTTCCAAATGTGCAGCTGAAAATTAAGCCGGACGAAGCATACATCTTGATGTTGACTCACTACTGGCAAAGACAGCACTGGTTCCCCCTCTTAGGTCAATCACGACAAGTTACCCCACTCAGTGGACCAACTAAACACAGAACGGATCAGAGATGCACAAGGTAATCTTGCCTATCGAAGAGAAAAAGATTTTCCATACAGTTTTACAAGGTTTTTGGAGCTCCAGGACAGTGACATCCCTCTAATCCTGTCTTGTGGGTAAACTAATACAGACAGGTGCGTACTCTACTATAAAATGACATTTTTTTGATATCTCAGCTTATCTCACCCTGGATCCACCCTCATCATACAGACTACCTTCAGAACCTTCCTGAAAGGGGTTCTCCACCTAAAACTCCACAGGAAACAGACCCCTCCTCCACGAGCTATTTAATTACAAGTTCGAACTACTCAGCAGAGCCCCCTTTGAGCCAGATGCCAAAGCCTCACCTACATTTTTACACATGGAGCACTGGCATTTGATGGGCTGTAACCTCAGACTGGAGGGCCTCCAGTCTAGTAGATTTAATGTCTAACCCACCTTTCCTAACCTTCCACCTTGACAGAGTTTCACTCAGGACCAACCCGTCCTTCCTGGCAATGATGAATGACCTATCCCTGAACCGACCCACTTTTTTTCCCTAAACCGCAGGGTGATAGGGATAGTTATCCATACTCTGGATGTTCACAGACTGATTTTGTTTTATGCCTGTAACACCAAGTGTAAATCAGTTCAACATTTTGTCTCTCTGCACTACACGGTTGTGTGGAAAGTATTGGTCAAACTGAACATTTCAGCCTTTTTTCTCCAAGTTAATTACATTTTGCTATCTATACCATGGAAACACATTGCATGGAAGTATTGCAGCTCACTACAGAAGAGCGATGGCCTCTTCAGGAGACTTCTTTAAGAAACGTGACCCCAACGCTACCACTGAAGTAGCTAGTTGTTCCTTAGTACAGGCTATGTAAAAAATTCAAGCTGAACAAAATCACAATGGCCAGAGCAGGATTGGCACGGGCTGTCCTCCATGGTTTTCTAGGGAAACTTCTACCAGACAAGATACCCTTCATGTTGAGCTGCGGCAGTCAACAATATGGAATTGTACAACAGTGGAATCGGAGGACATCAAAGTTGTGTGAAACATTACCATAAACATAGATGTCCATGTCTTCCATGTTGCAGTATTCCTTCACACCCTCCCCTCCTGTGAGTGTGCACTTGCGCCTGTGGGTGGCAGTGGGCGGACTATACCATTTGTAAGCCTGGCTCCTACTGGTGTTTCTGTTATTAGGGCTGGTGTGTGTGCACAACTTTTACAGCCCATGTTCATAGAGCTACACAAAGTGCAGAGGCACGTAGGATGGAAAAATTGGAGTAATGGCCACACACAGGCAAAAGATGGGGAAATGCATGTGAAATACTGCAACATGGCAGAGAATGACACTTATGTTTAAGATTTTACAAAACTACTCTGTCCAAACTGCCGATAAAGGACAGTGGGGTTCATCAGACATGCAGTGGGTGTCTCCTCCACAGGTGGTGGCACATCGTGTAGAAGAAAATGTCCATCCATCCTGGTCCTTAAATGTGGTAAGGGTAGGTGAAGGTCTTTGCGAGCATGTAACCAATAGGACACTTCAGAGGAATGGTTAGGATGCATGCATTAGAGTTGTCTAAACTGGGTGTAGTTGCCAGGTAAGAGAAAAAGAGCAAGGCCTAAGGCTAAGGTCTGTGGTAGTGGTGATAGAGGACATGCAGGTGGTTGGTGTGACAACAAGATGCACAGAACAGGAAAAAAGGGAAACGGATCTGCTGTAGCGACCCCCAACAGGAACAGCCAAAAGAGAAGACTTCCATTGCCAGTTGAATACAGATTAAACCAGTCTTTAATGGATTACATATTCTACAGTTGAACAGACTATCAGTGAGCTGGCACATGTAAACTGTGAATACTAAGAACTGATGTTTGGTTACAATTTGATTCATGGCAAAATAAGTGTCTGTTGCATTCAATACAATGCAACATAGTGCTACTATAAATCATGCGATGTAAAAAGTCTGCATATGTGTTAAGCATGCTTTGTGATGTGTAATTTTAACAGTTTTCATGACTTGATGATTAGAGTTTGACTGGATGACTGGTTCTTGAGTTGTTAATGAATGGAATCGATAAACTATGTAAAGTACAATTGATTTAATGCCAGTGTATGGACTGCCTGTTACATGCAGTCACTGTAAATGTACAGCTCTGTGAAAGTATCTTTTTGGCTTGAACTCTAAATGATATGATTACAGTCCTGCACATTCTGCCCTTGGCAAGTGCCATGTACAATGGAATAACAATCCTGTCTAACAGTGATGCTTTCGAAATGGCATTCATGTATGGAGTAGCACTGAGGGAGCAGGCAGTAAAGTAAGGCAAAGGTCATTATATCGCTATGCAAGCTCCCTTTTCAGCATTTCCCATTACTACAGCATGTACTGTCAGCGTATTGTTTGACAGCAGTGAGTGTTCTCTACATAAATTTGTAGGAAGTGCTGGGAGTGTCACTCAGTGCATTCCCTTCCCAGAAAATTATTTCACATGGCCAAGTGTAACAATGAGTATATGTGACAAGACGTTCATTTCTGTGTAGTACAATGTAAAGGACTTGTCAGGGCATTCTGTAATGATATTTACATTATAAAGGTTTTTAACTACTTGGTCCGGTTGATGGAACACTTAAATCCAAACAGGTTGCTTCTGCTTGTCTGTTATTTGGGAAAGAGTAGCTAAGCATGCAAGTTGGCAATTTTGTTGGTTACATGGTGTTCCTGCTGTTAAGCACTTGGGGTTCTGGACAAGTACTAATAATTATATAATATACGTACTGGTATTGTACAGTATTACTAAATCTTTCTGAAAGAGAGAATGACATGTATGCGTGCTGTTAGAATTAATGAAACCTAACAAAGGTCAATGATCAACTGGCATAAGTTCTTGTGTAAGATCTGTCATGCTGTGTAGATGTAGATCAAGACATTACTAACTTTGTGGAATGGCTGGAATGTTTTGTATTGGTCCGGATTTCCAGTAGGGGTTGTGTGAATGCTGGGGTGGTATGGAGTTGTGTATGATTCTTTTATTTTTTTGCAGCTGGAGCTTATACAGTGTGTCTAGTAAGGACTAGTCCTTTGTGAATAAATGTCGGTACGTAGAGTGATTTGCTGGTCAAGCGGCGCATGCATCTGGAAACCTGTTTAGATGCAGGGGTGTAATGATAGTGTATCAGGTTGCAGATACAAGTACTGTTGTGGCTGGAGTGGACCTATGTGATGCTGGCTACCTTGATGAGGTACTGAGGCTTTTCACAATACTGCTGTGGTAATTGCCACATTTACACATTGTAAACCGAAAGCCAGCTTATCTGGATGTCATTTATGATGGATCAGTTGACTTCTGATGCACTTTGGGCAATTAACTGGTATTCGATTACTGTAGATTATCTGTAAGGTCCCTTAAAATCATAAATGTTTCACAGGTGTCAGCTCATCATTACACTAGTCTTAATGTATACGGTGTATATTTAGAGATAAATGGATAGAGCGCATACTTATTTGTAAATGGACATACTGGAATTAAAGCAAAATATGTAGTAAGACCATGCATACTAACCAGTGAAGTTCTGAGTAAACCATATGATGGAGTATATGTAGTTGACTTGGGTTCTAATTGTAGTTGTAGTTGGAACACAAAATTGCCCGTTGCTAGAACTGTGATAGTCCAGAAAAAATGTCAAGACTATAATCTCACTTTTCTGAAGAGCCCTACTGATATGTGACAAAGTACAGGCAGAAGCACAGTAACAGCTACAAAAACTAAGAGCATAAATTTGCAATGACCATGCGTAGACATTAATTGCATGTTTTTACATAAGAAGATGATGTCTGGCACAATTAATCAACAACACTACATAAGATTACAAGTGGTATGCAATACCGTAATTTTTTAAATTATGACTTAAAAAAAGCATGTAGGTGCAGTCATGCAAGTCTGTGAAATATTTCATGTATATAGTGTATCATTTGTTAGCTATTTAACCTAACAGGAAGGAAAAATAAGTGGGAGTTTGATGCTTTGCAAAACAGTGATTATTCTTAGTGCTATGTAGCTTGGTTCTAAATTGGACAGGAGGAGTGCAACAAAAAAAAGTCTCCCACTGTAAGGAGGGAAAGGCTGACAAGAAAACAGTATATTAGTCTGGTCACCTGCTGTGAGCTGTCAATCACATGCAGACAATGGGTCAAATGAGCTCTGACAGCTAGGGAAGGCAAGTGTGAAGTGGGAGGGGAGATGCCTTGAAGAACTTAATTTCAGCCTTCACAAAAGAAAGTTAGCATTTCTAAAATGAAAAAGCAATAAAATGCACTTTTCAGTTCTGTAGCATTAGCACTGCTTGTGTTTGACGTAGTCAGTGAAAAAGGATAACATTTTAACCAAAAGTAGGGGACTTTAAGACAGCAGTGAATGCCTGTTAAGTCAATGAAGTGACAGCAGCTTAAGGGAAAACGTGGCAGATCTGATGCAATTTTTTTTTTTTTAGAGACAATGCATTCTGGGATACTTGGAGGCAGAGTAAACAGTCTGAATTATTTCAAACTGCCAGCCCCCATGTGATCAGAGTCAGAAATTGTGTCTAAAAATATCTAAAAGCTTTAAATAGTCCCAGAGTGCTGTTAAAATGTAGGAAACATCAAACCATGATGAAATGAATATGGTTTTTGAGTCTGAGGGTGCAGTTGTCCTTTAACAGGTCTATACTTTTCAGGGTCTGTTGGTGGTCCATTCGTGACATGGAATAACCGTTGCAGTACTCTTCTTGTGATACAAAGCCTGTTTAGAGGTTATAGTTAAAAACTGACTCAAGTGGTCCTGATAGGCAGTGCTCTCCCATACTGGTGAGTACCAGGTCCAGTACATTTGAACTTCTGGAGGGTGTGTGCAATATCTAGTCAAGGGTATCTGTGATAACGAAGTCCAGGAATAACAGTGTCTGCAAGTATAAGGCAGTGTACATTTCCCAGTCTATACAGAGGTAGTTAAAATAGACCATGAATAGAATATTTGGTTGGATAGTGAGAGTTGCCAGTAGGTCAAGGTATGAGCTATGTGATTCTAGGGACAGAGGGTGACCTATAGCTTGCTAGGATATGGTATGGGACTTTGTCTATAGTGATATGCACATAGATAAATTCCAGGGCATCATCTTTAACCAATGCAGACTTATGCTTGTTGCTAATATGGATTGAGACTCCATCTTTCGTCCTTGTCTGTATAGCTGATGGTCTAAATGTGTGGAAGGGACTGAAGCCTTGCACTGCCAGAATATTTTCTGTGGATTTAAACCATGTCTCGGTAATGGCACAGATGTGTATATTCTCCAGAGTGAGGAACTTTAGGGTGTGGAGTTTCTTGTTTAGGGGCCCAGCATTAACAAGCAACACCTTCAGGCTTCTTTGGGCTTTATTTACTATGTTGGTAGGTTTGTCAATTGACATTGCCTAAAATAGGCTCTAAAGTGGTGGATTAAGTTTCAGTCACTATTATTTGGAAACCTAAGAGAGAGGTGCATGCTATCCTTTGTAAAGCAATGTGGGTCCATTAACCATGTCCTCCACATCCTAAGAAATACTGAATCCCCTGGAGAAAGAAAAAAAAAAAACAAATTATGCAAAAACGTGTTTATCTTCTGTTCATGTTATGGCATCATCCTTGGTGAAGGTACAATGCTGCTCAATGTAAGGCACATATTTGCCTAACACAGCTTCAGAGTCAACAATGACTCTCTTCATAAGTCCAGGGAAGTATGTGTCAAGTCAATGCCCACATGGACTATTACAGAATCCTACCTTTACCTGTGGTGTAGTGACATGAATGCATACTTAACTTGGCAGAACCTTGCTCCAAAAAAGCAACTAACATTATCTTCTTGTTCAATCTGGTGAATGGGGCATCTGTGCTTCTTTGGAACCTCCTAAGACAGAGTCCTTGGTAATGTGTTGGCTTGCGCTATGGGCTTTGTTCTTGGAACTTCACTGGGTGTAAGATTATGTGCAGTGTTTGGTGTTTCTTCTTTTGAGTGCTCCAGAGATTGTTTGGGAGAAGTGCTACTGTTTATATGCTTAAGAGGTCTGAGGTTTTAGAATGCTTTTTAGTGCATCGGCACAGGATGGTCTGTATGTTGTGGATGTACTGTGCGTGTGTTTTCTAGACAACCTTGTTTGTATGAAAGATTTTTGCCTCCAGTGAAGCTGTGCGCACACACACACATCGCATACTGTTCGTTTTCAAAGACTGAACAGCTACACTGTCTCAAGATTGCCATATTTACCAAGCAGACTTCAGAGAGATTTGGAAAAGTACAGTTGTGTACACGTATCATAAAGGTAGATGTTAGAGTGTATTCACTGTTGCAGTCATTACATTTGAGTAATCTGCTGGCAGGTTGTCCTCAGTCGGCCTGAATAACAAAGTCTTGGGTCCTGCGTCAGTTGCCATCTCCTCTTTCATGACGTCAGGTCGTCAGGGGTATAAAACATGCAGCAGACTCCATTTTATTCAGTTTTTCTTGCCCCCGATGTCAGGTGCCTCCCAAATGGGGAGCAAATATATATACATTTATATATATATATATATATATATATATATATATATATATATATATATATATATAAAACAGTAAACATATAAATACATTTTTAGAAACCAACTTTACCTTCAACTAAAAGTAAATACACCACAAAGGCTTTTGAGTATAGTGAAGGAAAGAAAAGGTACAGAAAGGGGGATAGTGGGTGGGTAACCCGGACTAAAACAGTGAATACACTTGAACATCTACATTTATGGCAAGTGTACACAACTGTACTATGTTCTTAGTGTTTCACTGCTGCAGTCATTACATTTGGGTAGAATCCCAAAGCTATGGATGGGAGGATGGAACTAAACAGCATTAGGAGCAGCTATAAGGCCCTGCAGGACTGCAGTGGCAAAGCATGCCCTAGATTTGGAGAAGAGGGGCAAATTATACTGCTTTATGAAGGTATGAACAGAGCTCCAAGAAGCAGCTTCTAGGATGTCGTTGGTTGGAACCCCTCTGAGAAAAGCTGCTGAAGTAGATGCAGCCCTGGTGGAATGTGATTTGATCCCCTTAGGCACCGGTTTACCATGGTGCAAATAGCAGAAACGAATGCAGTGGCTTATCCATTTAGAAATTGTCTGCTTTGATATAGCCTTCCCCTCTGACCCTGCAGCAAATGCTACCAGTAGTTGCTCAGACTTTTAGAGATTTGGTCCTACTTAGGTAAAATCTTAGTTGTCTGTGTACATCCAATGAAAGCGGAATCCGGTCCCCCTTGTTCTGCGGATTTGGGTAAAATGTTGGCAGGTGAATGGTCTGGTTAAGAGCAACACTGGATATCACCTTAGGCATAAAAGGGTTGGTCCTGTGGGACACCCTGTCCGGGTGAAATATAATAAAAGGCTCCGCTGCCATGAGAACCTGTAGTTCTGAAACCCTTCTTGCTGAAGTGAGTGCCAAAAGAAAAGCTGTTTTGCAAGATAAAAATTTTATATCCGCAGTAGTTGCTGGTTCAAAAGGAGGCAGGGTGAGTTTTTCCATCACAAAATTTTGGTCCCATGCAGGAGTTGGTGCTCTTCTTGGAGGCCTTATATTTTTGACCCCACTAAGATACTGTTTAAGCACAGGATGAGAAAAGAGGGGAGAGCTCTGTGTTGTAATGAGCCGAGATGGCAGATGCATGGATTTTTACTGAAGAAAAGAATAGGCCCTTGTCAAGCATCTCAGTCAAATATTGTAAAATCTGAGGAATATTGGGGCTTTGCTGTGTCTATTCTTTCCGCTTGGTTCCAAGCACAGAATCTCTTCCATTTATCAGCATAAGATTTTCTAGTACTAGGCCTTCTGGCTTCCAAAATGACATCCACCACAGATTTACTGAGGTGTTGTTTGAATAATTAGTTGATTAGCCATGCTGCAAGATTCAGAGTTTGGAGCAGAGTGTGCAGAATTTGATAGTTCTGCTGAGACAGTAGATGAGGTATTTGAGGCAAGTACCATGGAAGAAGGTGAGACATATTCCTTAGAAGCGAGTACCAGCGCTGGCAGGGCCAATCTGGAGCAATTAGGATCATTTTTGTTTTTTCCTGTCTGACTTTCAGTAAGACCTTGCAGAGTAGAGGCAAAGGCAGAGACTGATAAGTTATTCCAACTGAAGGATAGAGCATCCACTTTCCATGCTTTTTTGCGACGAGTTCTTGTGCAGAATTTGTCCAACTGATAATTTCGGGGAGAGGCAAATAGATACATGTCTGGACTCCCCCCTTTCTGTGTTAATATGCTTAAGATTTGTGGGTCCAGTTTCCATTCATGCGGGTCCAGAAGATTTCTGCTTAGGTCATCTGCCAGAGTATTTTGCTTTCCTGGCAGGAAATGACCTTGAAGATGTATATGGTAAGTCAAGGCTGGGTTCAACAAAGCCATGGATAGTCTGCAAAGGGGGTAGGAATGTGTACCCGCCTGCTTATGTACCACATAACTGTGGTGTTGTCAGTCTTTATTAGTAGTCGTCCTGGATGAAGTAAGTCCTTGAAGGCTGTCAGAGCATTCTGAACTGCTAGCATCTCTTTCTGGTTGATATGCAAATGCATTTGGTTTGGGCTCCATTTGCCCTGAATGCATCTCCCTGCCAGGTGTCCCCCCCCCTCCCAAGCATAATCTGATGCATCTGTAGTTAGGGTTTGGGTGGCAGGGGGTAGAATGAATGACAGTCCCTTGTTTTGGTGACATCTCTGCCCACCAAAGGAACTCTTGTAGGCAGGGAATGAGAGGGGAATCACTGTTTCCAGGCTGTGAAGATGTTGACTCCATAAGCTTTTTAGGTACCATTAAAGTTTCCTCATATGCAGTCTCGCATATGAAATTAGTAGAATGCAGGATGCCATGAACCCCAAAGCATGCAGAATTTGCTTGCAGATAAACTGGGTCTTTATTGCCAGTTGTTTGAAGTAAGTTGTCAGTTGCCTTTGTCTGGCGTGAGGTAAGCCATCTGGGCAGTTGTATTCAAGCTTGCACCCAGGAATGTAATTATTTGTTAGGGTACCAGTTGTGATTTCTTTTCGTTTATGGTGTACCCTAGGCATGCTAGAAGCCTTTTTGCAAATGCCAGATGTTGAAGAAGTGTGTCCTTGTCCTTTGCTTGAATGAGACAATCGTCCAGATAAGGAGAAATTTGAATGCTTCGTTGTCTGCAGAATGCAATTACTGGTGCCAGGCACTTTGTAAAGACCCTGGGCGCAGTAGCTAAGCCAAAGGGCAGTGCAGAGAATTAGTAATGCAAAAAACCTGCTTTGAAGCAGGGGTATCTTCTGCAGGATTCCCTTATTGAGGTATGCCTCTCAAGTCTAGAGTTACTAACCAAGCATTCCTGCCTAGCATAGGCAGTAGCTGTTGTAAAGTAAGCATTTTGAATTTCCAGAACGTATTCAAAATCATTAAGTCCAGTATTGTACACCATGAATTGTATTTTCTGAGTACCAGGAAAAGTCTTGAATAAAAACCTTGTTCTTTTTCCTTTTCTGGTACCGGTTGAATAGCCCCCATATCCATGAGGGACCTGACTTGTTTCTGGGCCTCTGCTCACTGGTTTTGTGGCAGATCTGGCCATCCGTTTGGAATTGGCAACGTATGGAAATGAAATCTGTACCCCTGGGATACTATGTTTAATACCCACTTGTCCTGGGTAAATAACTGCCAATTTTGAGCATGAAGTGCTAGTTTTCCCCCCAAGGGGGCTGCCAAAAGATAAGTGCTTGATGATGGTAGAGGAAAGTCATGGAGACTGCTTACTGTAGGGGTTGTGCTTGGTTTCCTCCAGATATGGGGGTGGAGGCACCCCATTGCTTTGACCGGTATGAACCATGTGATTGGTATCGGGAGCCTTATGAGCGCCTGGATTTGCCCCGAGTGGCTCTGCTGGACACAGGAAAGGACCAATTTTTAGTAGGCCAGTGCCTACTGAACCTGGGTGGCTACACTTGCAAGAAATCTTTTACAGTCTGCATAGATTTAGCTTTGTCTTCTACTTTCTTTAAAACCTCTTCTGCCTTGTTGCCAGAGTATCATGCTACAAAGGGGCATCCAACAATTTAACTAACATGATCAGGCAGATTTTGCTCCTTGAGCCAGGCATGCCTTCTAATCACAGATCCAGTAACGGCGGCCCTACAAGAGGCCTCCAAGGAATCAAAACCACATGGCAAAGTATGCTTTCCAACTTCTTCTGCTGAATGCAATAATTCCTGTAACTCTATTTTCCACACAATCAGAAATCAACATCATTTTCTGTTTCAATAAGCCCATAACATGCTGTTGATATTTAAGCATATGAAACTGGCAGTTTAAAGCCCTGATTGCCAAGGTTGCAAGCATATAAACCTTCTTAACCCATCTATCCAGCACCCTGGAATCTCTATCAGAAGGGGTAGGATTTTTGGCTGTAGAGGCCTTGACACCCTTGGGACCCTGAGATATAGGTTCAGGGTCAGCAGCAGGATTTTTTAAAAGAAATTTGTGGGAGTCAGGAACCCTTTAATATCTGTCTGGCTTACTAGGAGCCGGAGGCAGGGAATTAGGAGCCATGCTTGATTCCGAGAACACATCAACAATGTCTAGTACAGGAGGTATTGCCAAAGGCCTATGTTGAGGAAGAAGGAAATCCCTAAGCCTCTTTTTTGATTCAGAGAGTCCTGACTCTCCCAGTGAAAATGTTCTCTTAAAGTATGCAAGGTCTCTCCAAAAGAGTAATCCTCAGGAGGAGATGCAGACGGGATGGACTCCTCTGCATCAGAATCCTCATAGGGCAGAATAGAAAAATCCTGATCAGAAGAAATGGAAACCTGATCTGAAGATTCATAATTAGTGCCTTGCCTAGGCCTCTTAGCAGGGGGTGGTTGGGAACCCCTGATCAAGGTAATTAAATCCTCAGCCATTTTGATAATCTGTTTTTTAGGCATAGGGGGCCTGAGCACGTGGCTCATGCACTGGTTTTTTAGACTTAGACGTTTTTGACCTTGTTTTTGTTGCTGACGTCTGTTTAATATAAAAATGTTGAGGCCTGAAAACACCCTCAGAAGCAGGTGCCTGCTCAGATGCTCTGGACACATCCAAGGGAGAGACATCCGCAGGTTCAATACTCTGAAAATCTCGTGGCATACCGGACTCTGAATGAGTCCCAGTAGAGGTCTGCGACTCAAAGGTAGCTGGTATTAGGGGCTGCGAAGGCGCCTAACTGAGTACCTGCGACTGGCTTAGGAGGAGCTCCGTCATCGGTTTTGGACCTCAATAGTCTGTCTCTGTCTTTCTTTGCGTTTTTTTATGAACTGCGGTAGTCTGATTGTTAACCGACATTTCAGGATAATTAAATCTTGCACCAAAATATTTAGAAGCAAAAATATACAGACGCTTATTAGTTTTTGTCTTTCGGCTTTTCCCAGTTAGGGGTCGCCACAGCGGAACTCCGGTCCACTAATGATTGGCAGTAGATTTTTATGTGCCAAGTTGCCAGCCCTGACGCACAACCTTCAACGAAGGTATGCCCATTCACGCATGTCTCCAAACAGAAGACGCTCTAGTTGAGAATCTAACAGAACATTGGTTAAATTTAGCACAAAACCGACAGCAAGGCACATGTTATCTGGGCCTAGGCAAGGAATACAGTACAAATGAAAATCCTTATGAGGCATTTGCTTCCCACAAGAAATGCAATTATTAACATCGGTAAGGAGCAAAAAAAAGTTTCCCCAACAGGGTACTTAACTTTAGTTTGAAGACTTTGGTTCTGAAACTCCAATACGATAATTTCAGGAGTCGGCCTACCGACACTTGCAAACTGCATCTGCTTCAGGCACCACACGGCAAGAAAAATTGAATAAAATGGCGTCGGCTGCATGTTTTATACCCCTGACGACTTGACATCATGGAAGAGGAGACAGCAACCAACGCAGGACCCAAGACTTTGTTATACAGGCCGACTGAGGGCAACCTGCCAGCAGACTACCAAATGTAATGACTGTAACAGTGAAACATGAAAAACATCTGTAAATTTATGTTATCTGGACCTGTACTTAGAGGGGTTACTGTAGGTCGTGGACTGGGTTATACAGAGGTCTCCTTGTGTGGTCTCCAGGGTTTGGCACTACACTAGATTAGACAGGGCTAAGATTTGATAGTAGTGCTGTTTAGTGTGCAGACTAGCTGCTTTAGGCTTGTCGCCACACAAGGTTCAGTTCCAAGGGAAGTTTTATATACATTTTTTTTCTGGGCATTTGTGCCCGTAAAAGGTCACTGCTAACCTTTTGATGCAACAAGATCAATCGCCTTCAAGTGTAATGCTACAACACAATGTAAGCTACCTTGACAAGGATAGTTCAAGGATTCAAGAAGTTTAAAATTATTTAAAGACAACAAAGCAAAAAAGCAGTAGCAGGCTAAGCAGTTAACTATAGTGCAAAATAGTAAATCTCTGTCAAGAAAGTACAGTTGTGTACACTTACCATAAATGTAGATGTTCCAGTGTATTCACTGTTGCAGTCATTAGATTTGGGTAATCCTGCTGGCAGGTTGCCCTCAGTCGGCCTGAACTCCAAAGTCCTGGGTCCTGCGTCGGCTGATGTCGCCCCTTCCCTGACGTCAGGGATATAAAAGATGTGGCCACCGCCATTTTCTTTAGTTTTTCTTGTCACATGCACCAATATAAACTTTACCTTCATCTACAAGCAAATACACCACATAGGTTCCATCAGAAGAAAAGGGGGATGGCGGGTGGGTAACCTGGTCTGCAACAGTGAATACACTAACATCTACAATTATGGTAAGTATACACAACTGTACTGTGTTCTTTGTGTTTCACTGTTGCAGTCATTACATTTGGGTAGAGTCCCAAAGCTACGGATGGGGAGGCTGGAGCTAAACAACATTAGTAGCGGCTATGAGGCCCTGCAGAACTGCAGTGGCAAAGCCTGCCCTGGATTTAGAATAGAGTGGCAGATGATGGTGCTTTGTAAAGGTGTGCACTGAACTCCAAGTAGCAGCCTCTTAAAATGTCCTTGGTTGGTACTCCCCCCCCCCCCCCGAGAAAGGCTGCTGCAGTGGCTGCAGCTCTGGTTGAATGAGGCATAATGCCCTTAGGCACTGGCTTGCCATGGTGTAGGTAGCAGAAACGAATGCAGTGGTCTATCCACTTTGAAATAGTCTGCTTTGAGATAGCCTTTCTTTGTGATCCTGCAGTACATGCCACTAGTAATTGCTCTGTCTTTCTGAAAACTTTGGTTCTGTCGAAGTAGAATCTAAGCTGTCTTTGTACGTCCAAAGAACGCAGAATCATCTCCCTCTTGTTCTGTGGATTTGGATAAAAAGTTGGCCAATGAATAGTTTGGTTAAGAGCCACACTGGACACCACCTTAGGCATAAATGTTGGGTTTGTCCTCAGACAGACCCTGTCTGGATAAAAAATGATAAAAGGTTCCACAGCCATGAGTGCCTGTAGCTCTGAAACTCGTCTTGCAGAAGTTATTGCTAGGAGCAGAGCTGTTTTCCAAGATAAAAACTTTGTATCAGCAGTAGCAGCTGGCTCAAGAGGAGGCAGGGTGAGTTTTTCCAAGACATAGTTGAGGTCCCATGCAGGCAATGGTGATCTCCTTGGAGGCCTTAAATTTTTGGCTCCTCTGAGGTACTGTTTTAATAAGGGATGAGAAAAGATTGGTGGCTCCGTATTGTAGTGAGCCGAAATGGCAAAGGCATGAATTTTAATAGCGAAAAAGATAGGCCTTTGTCCAGCATCTCAGTTAAGTATTGCAAAATCTGAGGAATATTTGGCACGGCTTTATCGGTTCCTTGCGCCTGGTAACAAGCACAGAATCTCTGCCATTTTCCAGCATAAGATTTTCTAGTACTAGACCTTCTGGCCTCCAAAATGACATCCATCACAGCTTTACTGAGAGGTGTGTTTTGTATGCCTACATTACCCGCCATGCTGCCAGGTTTTGAAGTCCTGAGTTGGCTATGCAGGATCTGATTGTTTTGCTGGGACAGTAGATGAGGTATTTGAGGTAAGGTCCAAGCTGGGCACTGAAACAAGTTCTTCAGGATTGGAAAGCAGTACTGGCGGGGCCAGTCTGGGGCAATCAGTATCATTTTTGGCTTCTCCTGTCTTGACCTTTAAGGAGTACCTTGGGGAGGAGAGGCAGTGGGGGAAAGGCATATACCGATAGGTTTTTCCAGTTGAAAAATAGGGCGTCCACTTTCCATGCTTGTCTGTTATAAGTCCTTGTGCAGAATCTTTTTAGTTGGTAGTTGTGAGGGGAGGCAAATAGACCTATGTCCGGGCATCCGCATTTCCTTGTTATCATGCTGAAGACTTGTGGATCCAGCTGCCACTCGTGGGGATCCATGAGGTTTCTGCTTAGTTAATCTGCCAGAGTATTTTTCCTTCCTGGCAGGAACTGTGCCTGCAGATGTATTTGGTAAGTTAATGCTGTATCCCACAAAGTCATGGCTAGTCTGCAAAGGGGGTAAAGAATGTGTGTCCCCCTGCTCGTTTATATACCACATGACCATGGTGTTATCTGTCTTTATCAGTAGTTGTACCGGATGAAGTAGGTCCTTGAAGGCCGTCAGGGCATTCTGAACAGCTAGCATCTCTTTTTGATCGATATGTAGATGCATTTGGTTTGAGGACCATGTGCCCTGAATGAATCTTCCTGCCATGTGGGCCCCCCCAGGCATAATCTGATGCATCCGTTGTTAGTGTCTGCCTGGCTGGGGGTAAGGTGAATGACTGTCCCTTGTTTTGATGACAAGCCTTTGCCCACCATCGAAACTCCTGTTGTAGGCAGGGAATGAGAGTAATCACTGTTCCCAGGTCGTGGCAATGTTGAGTCCAAACACTTTTTAGGTACCACTGAAGTTTCTTCAGATGCAGTCTTGCATATGGAATTAGTAGGGTGCAGGATGTCATTAAGCCCAAAGCCTGCAGAATTTTTCTTGTAGATAACTGGGCCTTTGTTGCCAACATTTTGAAATAGGTAGTCAGTTGCCTTTGTTTGTCCGACATGAGATAAGCCATCTGGGCAGTTGTATTTAAGCTTGCACCCAGGAATATTATCTCTTGAGAAGGTACTAGTTTTGATTTCTTTTCGTTGATTGTGTACCCTAGGCATGTTAGAAGTCTGTGAAACGCCATATGCTGTAGAATAATGTCCTTGTTCTCTGCTTGAATTAGACAGTCGTCCAAGTAAGGATATATCTGTATTCCTCTTGGTCTGCAGAATGCAATTACTGGTGCCAGGCACTTTTGTAAAGACCCTGGGCGCATTAGATAAGCCAAAGGGCAGTGCAGAGAATTGGTAATGCATTGAGCCAGCCTTGAATCTGAGGTATCTTCTGCATAATTGTCTGATTGGGACATGCAGGTATGCCACTTTTAGGTCTAGAGTCACCACCAAGCGTTCTTGCCCAGCATGGGCAGAAGCTGCTCTGCAAAGTCCTCATCTTGAATTTTGGTACATCCAGGAATGTGTTCAGAATAGATAGGTCCAGTACTGGTCTCCAGGCCGTGTCCTTTCTGGGTACAGTCTTGAGTAAAATCCTTGTCCCTGCTCTTGCTGTGGTATTTGTTGAATAGCCCCCATGTCCATGAGGGATGAGACTTGTTTTTGTGCCTCTGCACATGGATTTTTTGGCAGATCTGGCCAGCTGTTTGCCTTTGGCAGGGTATGGAAATGTAACTTGTACCCTTGTGACACTATATTTAGAGCCCACTTGTCCTGGGTTATAATATGCAATTTTGAGGAAAAAATGCTCATTTTCCCCCTAAGGGTGCTGCCAGGAGATAAGTGCTTGGTGTAGGCAGGGGGAAGTCATTGGGACTGTTTTCTGTATGGTTGTGATTTGTCTTCTCCAACTTTGGAGGTAGAAGCACCCCAATGCTTTTACCTATAGGAACCTTGCACCTGGGATCTGCCTCTAGGACGTCTGGATCTGCCCCTTTGAAGTCTGTCTGACACAGGAAAGGACCAATTCTTTGTAGGCCAGTGTCTACTAAACCTAGGTGGCTGTACTTGTAAAATATCTTTGATGGTTTGCATAGATTTAGCTTTGTCCTCCATTTTCTTAAACACCTCCTCTGCCTGAACAAGAAACAAAGTATCATGCTGTAAAGGTGCATCTAATTAACTGACATGATCAGGCAGATTTTGTTCCTTTAACCAAGCATGCCTCCTAATTACAGAACCCTAACTGCGGCCCTGCAGGAGGCCTCCAAAGAATCAAAACCACACTGCAAAGTATGCTTTCCAACTTGTTCAGCTGCATGCAATAAATCCTGCATTTCCTTGTTTTCTGCACATTCAGAGTTTAATAACATTTTCTGTTTAAGCAATGCCATGACATGTTGATATTTGAGCATATGAAACTGACAGTTTAAGGCCCTTATAGCCAAGGTAGCAGATGTGTAAACCTTTTTTCCCCACCTATCCAGTGCTCTAGAATCTCTGTCAGATGGGGTAGGGTTTTTTGCAGCAGAAGTCTTAACTCCTTTGGGACCCTGTGAAATAGTTTCTGGGTCTGCAGCAGGGTTTTTAAACAGGAATTTATGAGAGTCAGGAACCCTGTAATATCGGTCAGGCTTAACTGGAGCGGGAGGTAAGGAATTAGAAGTTATGTACTCACCATAACGTTCCATCTGAGTAGGTGTATTCATTTGTCTGCAACCTGTGGGTTATGGATCCGATATCGGATCCGAACCGGCATGGTTTTCCAGCTATGGATCCAAGCTCTCAGCTCCTCCCCTCACCCATAATGCCCTGCTCTACCCTCATGACCTCAGATCGAGTTTGCCAAAGCAACAATACCCTAAAAAGGGTAACAAGGAATATGCAGGAAACTGAAAGGCCAGGGGGATAGGAGGGCGGGATGGTTGCAGACAAATGAATACACCTACTCAGATGGAACGTTATGGTGAGTACATAACTTCTAAATCTGAAGTAGGGTATTCATTTGTCTGCAACCTGTGGGACAGAGTCCCCAGCTACCTGAATCTTGGGCGGCCATCATGGAAGGATATTCCGGAGCACCGCGGAGCCAAAGGATTCAGGCCTTGCCGCTCCGCCCACAAAGAGAAACGTTTCCATTTGCTTCGGTAAACCTTTCTAGTGGATGGTTTATGAGCCGCCACCAAAATAGCCTTTACAGGTGAAGAAATACCGGGAGTCCTTATCAAGAGTGGAACTGGAGCAGCCAAGCGGTCAGCTTGAGGTTGTCCAGGTTCGGAGGAGGAATGCAGGATGGATGGGATATCAGATCCGGGATGGGATCTAGAATCCAAGGAGGATTCACCGAGTGAGACCTTAGGAAGGGGAACCAGATCTGTCGAGGCCAGAATGGAGCAATGAGAATCATTCTGCAACCCACCCGAGAGGCTTTCTGAAGAACTTGCAGCATCAGAGGCAAGGGTGGATAGGCATACAGAAGACCGGGTGGCCAAGCATGCACCAGAGCGTCTCTTGGGGTACCTCCGGGAGGAGGTATTAGAGCGAAAAAACTGTCGCACTTGGTGTTTGAGGGAGAAGCAAAAGATCGCATGAAGGGTTCTCCACCGTGCGAATATGCGTTCGCTACTTGACAATTGAGAGACCACTCGTAAGGGGTCAGAATGGTGCGACTGAGCTTGTCCGCTAGGATGTTGGACCGACCGAATGTGCGTTGCTATTAGAAAGCGATTGGTGGAGATTGCCCATTCCCAAACTCTCATGGCCTCTCGACAAAGAGGGTAAGACCTTGTTCCCCCTTGCTTGTTGATGTACCAGACAACAGACATGTTGTCCGATTGAATCGCAATTGTTCCCAAGGGAAGAAAGTCCTGAAGTGCTAGCAATGCTAAGAGCACTGCTCTCATCTCTAGAACATTGATATGCAGTAAGGTCTCTGAATCGTTCCATGTGCCTTGGACGGTCCGGCCCGCAAAGTGCCCCCCCCACCCGAGGCGGGAGGCGTCCATGGTCACCGTGGCGAGAGGGGGAGAAGCACAAAATGGGCAGCCTTTGTGGAGATCCGGGGAGTGGAGCCACCACAAGAGGGACCGCTTGCAAGCCTTGCTGATCGCTATGGGATGATGCATGGGGAGAGCAAGGTATGACCACTGTACTAAGAGCGTCCACTGTAGAATGCACATATTGAGCCTGGCAAGAGGAAGAAGTGCTATAGCCGATGCCATGGACCCTAGAGCCCTCAGGACCAACTCCGCTGGAACAGAACTTGAATGGAGAATGGCCCGCACCTGGAGTTGCAGATTTAGAACTCTGTCCGCAGTGAGGAAGGCTCGTAAACTCCTTGTGTCTAGCCTGGCCCCTATAAAATCTAAGAGCTGTGTGGGCCAGGTTGGACTTTTGTATTTATTGTGATGCCCAGAAAGGGAGAAAGATGGAGAAAGGAGTCTCAGCCAATAGAAGTAGATGCCTTGTTGGGCGGTAAGAAGCCAGTCGTCCAGGTAGGGAAAGACCTGCACCCCTGAAGCCTCAGGTGGGCCGCTACCACTGCTAATACTTTGGTGAACACCCTGGGGCTGTGGTGAGACCAAAGGGAAGGACCCGAACTGGTAGTGACTGGCTCCCAGCGGAGCGGAGAAACCTCCTGGAGGACCTGTCCATCAGGATGTGGTAGTCTGGCGTCCTTGAGATCTATCGAGCACATCCAGTGATTTTCTCCCAGAAGGGGAGAATAGATTGCAGAGTGACCATTGAACTTTTCTTTGGGGACTGCCAGATTCAAGAGAGAGAGGTCTAGGATTGGTCTTAGTTCCCCGTCTTTTTGGCACTAAAAGAATCTGGAGTAGAACCCTGATCCGATCTGGTCTGGGGAGCGGGCTGGATGGCTCTTTTCTTTAGCAGATGGCCAATTTCTGCCAGCGGCCTCCGTTGACCGGGTGGGGCGTCTGGGAGGGACTTCAACTTTGGAAGGTGAAGGAAAGGAATGCGATATCCCTGGATATGATTTGGAGAACCCAGCGGTCCGATGTTATGGACTCCCATGCCGCTAGGTGCCCAACGTCCCCGACTGCCTCCAGAGTAGAGCAGTCGGGCAACCCTCAGGGTTGCTGCGGGCCGTTCAGAGAAAGGTTCCCTGGACCCGAAGTTTCTGGGAGCACCTCTGCCTCTAGGGCGGCGTCCTCCCTGTCCTCCTCTGCCACGGAAGGACTGGTTGTCCGAGCAGGCTGGGACTGCTGCGACTTCGGAACCACATCTTCTTCTGACCCTTTTGGTTCCTAGAATAGGGCCTCTGGGGTGCAGAGAAGCGGATTCGACGGCAGACAGCGTCTTCCGTCCTTTTCGCTCTGGGTCAAGCGTCTCGAACGGTCTTGCCAAACAGAGCAGAACCATCAAAGGCGTTAAACGGCGCTTTGAAGGGCTCAGAAAATCGCAGTGACGGAGCCAGGCCTGGCGTCTAGTGACCAGTCCTGTCCCGCAGCTCTAGCGGCGCCTCCGTTGCATGGGAGAGTAGCCGCATAGAAGTATTTGTAACTGACCTAAGAGTGGCCATACGGGTGGAGTGCAGAACTCTGTCCTCCTCCAAAATGGACTCAGGGGATGAAGCGTATTCCTTAATAAGATCTCGCTGCATCCGAATAACATGTGCCAAATAGTTCAGCGCCCTTACCGAGAAGGTCGCGAACTGAACATCCGCTTCCCAAGCGGTCCATCATCGAGACTCCTTGCTCGGTGGGTGGACTGAGGACTCTCCTGAGCCAGTTCCCTCTTTGTGGCCGCCGCGTCAACATGGCATCTACCGGAGGCCCCTTACTCCAATGGGTCCGGTCGGATGGCGGACTAAGGATCCTATCCGGTCTTTTGGGAATTGGCTCCACGGTGTCCGGTTCCTTCCACGCCCTGGTGGTAATAAGGTCCACCAGGGGTCGGCAGGGGACACCCAAGAGGTAGACGGGCCCGTTCAAATGCCTCCAAGAACACGGACTCGTCCGAGGAAGACTTGGGGGCAGACCACCCCCTTATACGGAGCATTTCCATGATGTCTCCAAAGGAGACATCCTCGAGGTGACCGTGGGGAGCCTTCCCTTCCTCCAAGTCCGTGTCTTCTGTGAGAGACTCGGGAGTCAATGTGCCTCCTTTTGCGTATGCTTGCGAGGGACCTCCTCTGGGGGCTGTCAGAGGAGTCCTCGCAGCAGCAATTTGCTCCATAGGAGCCAGTTGGGGCACAGAAGCGGGCTGTCCCAGGGGCGGATGGTGGAAGCCTGGCCCAGTGCAGAGGGAGCGGGCGGAGCGGAACAAGTGCCGGGGTCCGGAGACCCTCAACAGAGCCCTCTCCACTACATCAAAAGCCGGAAGGGAGCCGACCTCGACCAAAGGATCCGACAATCGGCTCCCCTCGGATCCGAGTGGACCGGAGCCGGCGCCGAAGCACTCGGATCCGAACGGGCAGTGCGCTCCGGCACAGGCGGCGCCGAAGGTGCACTGTTCCCCCCGGATCCCTGGCTCGGGTCCAGGCTCCGAGAGGTCGGGTCCGGCGCACTCGAGGGCAGGGTCGGATCCGAGTACCAAGTACTATCGGCGCCGACCCACCCCGGCTCTGAAGCTGCTCGGCTCCAGCTGCTCCGAACCCGGATAGCGGGTCGGAGAAGGAGCAATAGGCTTAAAAGGGTGTTGAGCTCCCCGAGGGGAGGCAAGAGCACTCCCATCTGCATCTGGGCCTGGATGAACCTTCTCATCATCCGGTCCAGATCAGCATCAGAAAGGCTATGTGTAGATCTCGGCGAGGCTACCGAGGTAGGCCTGGAGTGCCTCCTCGATAGCCTCGGCGGAGATCGGGTCTCCTCCTCCTCAGGACCCGGTGAAAAGCACACAGGGGACGGAGCCGAAGGAGGAGACCGAACCGACGGAGCCGGGAGAAGCCGCTTGGCTGGCGGGGCGAAACAGAGGTCTCGGCCCGCCGCTTGTGCTTCTCCCTCCGTCCTTTAGCAGCATCCCTCTCCTCTCCAGAAGCGGGAGGTTGAGTCCCAGGAGCAGGAGGGGTGCCACAGGGGAACAACTGTAGCCACAGCAGTCCCGAAGGAGCGGAGGCGGAGCCGAGTCTGGCGGTAAAGACCCGCCAAGACAAGCTTGGACCTCCGCTCCCTCAGTGCCCTGGGGTTGAACCCTGCACATATGGAACAGCCAGATGTGAGGTGTTCAACCCGAAGACACTTAACACACGAGTGTGGCCATCAGCCGGTGAGAGCTTATGGCCACACTCGAGCATTGAAAAGATAGATTTAGGCTGATCAGCCATAATCTACAAGCTACTAAAGTAACTTAAAGAAAAAGACACACAGGCCTACACACACACTCTACGCAACAGCGAGGGGAGGGAAAAAAAATTACTTATTTTAACTCAAACTAAAACTATTAATGAGGGAAACCTAAACTTTCACACAAAAATATATAAAAATTTCAAAACTTTCTGTTTTAACACGTAAATAAACTACCACTTAGCTGAGAGCAAAGAACCCAAATCCAGTCACCAGCGCGGCAAACGAGATCTGGGGTCATGAGGGTAGAGCAGGGCATTATGGGTGAGGGGAGGAGCTGAGAGCTTGGATCCATAGCTGGAAAACCATGCCGGTTCGGATCCGATATCGGATCCATAACCCACAGGTTGCAGACAAATGAATACCCTACTTCAGATTCAGGGTTAAGACTAGACTCCGAAAACACAGTCTACAATATCTAACAGGTGGAATGGCTAGTGGCCTGTGTTGAGGTAGTAAAAGGAAATCCCTAAGCCTCTTTTTAGATTCTGAAAAATCTTGGCTCTCCCAATGGAAATGCTTCCTCATGGTATGCAAGGTTTCCCCAAAAGAATAGTCCTCTGGAGGAGAAGCTGAAGGTATAGATTCTTCAGCATCAGAATCCTCATGGGGGGAAGACAATATTCCTGATCAGAAGAGGAATCAGAAGAAATAGAAACCTGATCTAAAGATTCATAGTCAGTCTCTTGCCTAGGCCTCTTAACAAGAGGGGGATGGGAACCCCGATCAAGGTAATTAAGTCTTCGGCCATTTTGAACATCTGTTTTTTGGGCATAGAGGCCTGTCCACGTGGCTCTTGAGTCAGTTTCTTTGCTTTAGAAGGTGCTTTAGTCTTTGCCTTTGAAGCGGAGGTTGATTTAATGTAAAGGATGTTTAGGTCTGAATACACCCTCAGAAGCCGGTGCCTGCTCAGCAGCTCCGAACCCATCTGAAGGAATGGTATCCAAGGCTGAAATACCCTGAGTTTCCAGCGGCATGGCAGACTCCACGTGGGAGTCGGTAGCGGCCTGCGACTCTAAAGTAATGGGCGTCAGGGGCTGCGAAAGGACCTCACTGAGAACAGGCAAACCGGCGACTGGCTTAGGAGAAGCTCCGTCGTCTGTTTTGGGCCTCTGTTGTCTCTCTCTCTCTTCTTTGCGCTTTTTGTGAACTCCGGTAGTCGGGTGGCTATCTGACATTTCTGGATAATTAAAACGGCGTCCAAAATAGTTTAAAGCAAAATCATACTGACACTTAATAGTGCATTGGTTAAACCTAGCACAAAACCGACAACCAGAAACGTTGTGATCAGGGCCTAGGCAAGGAATACAGTAAGAATGAAAGTCCTTATGAGGTATTTGCTTTCCACAAGAAATACAATTTACTTTTTCTGACATCGGTCTGGAGCAAGAAAAAAGTTTCCCCAACGGGGTACCTAGCTTTATTGAAGACTTCGGATCTTAAACTAGAACATGAAAATCTCAGGAGTCGGCCGACCGGCACTTGCGAACTGCTTCTGCTTCGGGCACCATGCTGCAAGAAAGACTGAAGAAAATGGCGTCAGCCGCATCTTTAATCCCCCTGACTACCTGACTTCAGGGAAGGGGTGACAGCAGCTGACGCAGGACCCAGGACTTTGGAATTCAGGCCGACTGAGGGCAACCTGTCAGCAGGATTACCCAAATGTAATGACTGCAACAGTGACACACAAAGAACATCATAGCAGGGTTAACTCAAGTGCAATACTGGAAGTCAGATTACTTTAAGGGTGGAAGCCAGACAGCCTTTTAAAATCACAAGAGAATGATAGCTTTGTTTGGGGGGGGGGGGGGGGATTCAAAGTGAATATGTTTAAGAGGTACTGTGTAAGCCCTCCTTTCAGTCAGAAAGTGCTTCCTCTTCAGAGGATAAGTGACCCCACCCCCTCAACAAGACGACAGGAATGAGCTGGGAATGGTTGAAAAGACTGAATGACAAAATAAGCCCAACGCAAAAATGAACCAGTCCTCCTAAGAAGCCTTTTGAGTAGACTTGGTTAGAAGAGGAGGACACAGTCATTTTGCTTTCTGCATGCATATTTTAGGAGTCTCAAGATGTATGCTTTTGGAAAACAAGACCTTCATAAGTGGTCAAACAGCAGCTTCCCTCAGCACAGCTTCAGAGTACATCTCCATGCTTAAAGATAAAATGCGACTCCTCCCTCCTAGCAAGTTCCAACTGTGTGCAATGTTCCAAGGCCACAACAGCCACCAAAAACGAGTCAACACCAGAAGGAACAGGAAAGACTGACTGGTCCAAGGTTTGCGCAAGAGACTCAATGAAGTCAGTCTCAGCCAGCAAAAAAGAGGCAGAAGTATGAAATTGCCAACTTCTTAAGATAACTTTTTGGGTTGAGGGGGTCCACTGATGGGCACTCAATGACAATGCTGCACTCACCAATGGGGATACTTTATGCACTCGAAACTGTAGCTGAAGCTAACCACTGACACTAAGCTGAGGTCTGACTAAGCAAGTGTACATGGGAAGAAAGTTCTTAGTTTTTACACACCATATATGCCCCTTTTACCAGTACGCATTCTTGTGTTAAGGATGGATGTATAGGACATTAGGAAGAAGCCTGACATTTTGTAAACTAACCAAACATCCAAAATCCTATGCAAGGTCCATCCAATATTAATGGCTACTGCAACAATGATCCAATAATGAGCATCCACTGTGCTACCAGAGCTCCCAAGAAGAAAGCATTGTTCATGCCAGGCTGGGACAATGGCAGAGATTCAAAGAAGGCAAGCCATTCATAAAGGCAGTGCATTACCTAGAAGTGTCTCATTGCATACACCTTCAGAGCGGGACCCCAGAGACAAACTAAATCATATGTAGTAAAACTTTAGACAAAAGTGAAGGCAATACTAATGCAAAATATGCACAAGTATAAGCAGTTGTACAACAGCTACAAAAATTTATAAAGAACATTAATTTAAAAAATCTGAAATTTAAATAAGCCTAGATGACAACTTAAAAGTACAGGACCTAACTGTTCCAAGTTACTAAAATATTAAACTGGCAGATGCCAATACACAGACACTGGCAACAAGAGCTTCAAGCAAGACCAACTCAACACTGGCTTTAGCTGCACACAAGTATTTTAGTTCATCACTTGCGTCCCCACAGAAACCAGATGTAATTACAACAGCACACACACACACACACACACACACACACACACACACACACACACTCTTCCATACTTACAAACTCAGGAACGTGCCTTCTCAGCTCTGGACAGCTATACCTCTGAAAAGTCTTTCAACTGCATTTTTATGGCACCCTTGACTTCCTGATTCAAAATTTATCATTTAATTTTATACAAATAATTAGGTCCTTCTTGAAGCTGAACAAAGTTACACTTTACATTAGGATTTATACATTTTCTTTCCATCTTTTTTAAATTCAGAAAAGATGACAAGATTGCAAAGATTTCCTGCCAAAGGAAACGCACAATGCAGACTTCAGAGAACTTTTAAATACAGCTTTACAGATGCATTCATCTGCAATAAGAAAACATACAATGCAGGAGATAACCCATATAGCTTAGGCTACTGCAGCAGTGATCAACATGAAAGACTTCCTGACTGTTGACTACACATGAATAGAAAAACAAATCTTCAGTCAATTTAGCACAGTCCTTGGAAGGAAACTAGCTAGAGCCAGTGGAAAGTGACCCACCAAGAGAAAGCTGTCTGGATTAGCAACAGCTCTGAGTCTCTTAATCTCAGGATCCACAATCCTCTGTGCAGGACATCAGGGATTTGTGAACTTAGGGGTGGTCAGGGATTATGATTTATAAGTACTACCATCCTATTTCAGGATTACCTTAAGGATTATGCCCTTCCTTAACATTTCATGTTCTAGAGTACATGCTCAAAAACTTGCATCTAATGTAGTCAGGCAGAACATTGGGTTTGGCCTTTGGATCGGTGGAATGTACGAGGGCCACAGGCAAACTCTGGCTTGATTGTGCTGAAGACCATGAACAAAAGGTACCAATGTAACTACTCAGTTCAATCATCTTCTCCTGGATGTGCTTCTGCTTGCTTCTTTTCTTGCACCCAAGACGACATGGAAAAATGGTTAAAGCTAAGAGCTGTTTTTTCTTTAGAACTTTTAAGTCCTGCCTTTTCTCAAGTCTTCAGATGGCAACCTTATCAAACACTACAGTCAACCACATGATGCTCCACATCTGTTCAAAATATGTACTAGATGGAATAATCTGCATGCAAACGCTCTCTGCAAGCACACTCATTTGTCTTCTACTGAGCAGGAGTGCCCTACAGCTCCATATGCTTCCCAGATACCCACTTGCAAAAATACACAATGAACAAACATTAAACATAAAAAATAAAGAACTTTGCCCCCACCAGCATACCTACCTGCTCTCAAAGCTCATTAGTTGAAGGACTGGACCAATGTCAGACTGAAATGCACTCATGCAAATGTGTAACACAGCAAGAATTAAAGATGGCATTGGCAGTTTCCGTCTATATACCAGGTACCTGAAGATGTCAGAGATCAGGTTAAGTCAACCAGCCATGAAGGATGCGTGTTCAGCTGATTCAGCTTTGAAATTTAGGACAGATTTCAGACATGGCCAGGTAAAGATATTGCGACAGAGAACACTAACAGTGACCCAAACATCTGCTTCACTTGCCAGTGCTGGTCCAAAGCCCTGCCCTTCTTCACAAGTTAATCACAACCAGAAACACGGGCATGTAACTTGGTCAGCACAAAACATTCAGATGTCTGAAACAGATGAAAATATGTACTTCACCCAAATACTAGTCTCCTGTCACTGCTACTATAATACTTTCTACTGCTACGTAATATGCCATCCTGTTTATCTTAATGTAAGGAATTACTACCTTCAAGTAAAAGCATTATACAATGTTCTACCATGACCTCTTCTAAAAAGCAGTTTCCAATCCATTTGTACTTTTCCCCAGTAAACAAATGCAAGTGATTAAATAAAGAACTTCCTCCTCCACTTTGAAACACTTCAGATATGTGAAAGGCTTCCTGATGATTTCCATGACTTACAAAGCTACCAATGAAAGATCTAGCAATACAAAGGACAAAAAGGTGTAGCCCCTACCTGGACATTTTTTTTTTTGTTCGGGAGTATGGATATTTCCCAGCAGAGATGAACAATCTACTGCATTACCAAGGATCTTAAGGCCTGAAACCAGAACTTTCTCAGCCAAACATGGATTAGCTCCCCCCCCCCCCGCAAAGTTCTGCAATTAGAAAAAGTAAAATATATGATCAAAAGATGTACAATATCCCTTGCCATGGGAAAAGAATGCCCACTCTCCATTACCCTTTGTTCCTTCAACACCGAGCACAAACAGCATTCAATCTAACTAGCAGTTCAACTTCCAGGGTGTCTAAAATAACAAATCTGAACAGCAAAGACTTTGAAATTCTTCACTCTCCATCGGCTACCACACAGCACTACAGCAGTGGCTCAGCTATTTCAGTACATTTATTCTCTCAATCTGAAAAGCAGAAAAAGATGATTAATTCTGTTTATGATGTATTCACGTTTTCATGGTCTCTGCAAAAAGGAGTGAGCATATTATACCATTTTTGCTAAGGTTTCACAAGACACAAGTTGTTAAATAAGAAAAAAGGTCAGGTCACCGATCCCCCTGCTCCAGTAGCTCCAGCTGTTTTATGTGAAGCTCACTCTGCAACAGCAGCCACAATTCTCAGACATTAGAAAACACACAATCCCACCACACTAGTGGAGAAAGTTATAAAAATATGAGGTAAATCTGAATAATGGAAAAAGGCCAAGAGGAGGACGAGGAGGAATTTCCATCACTCCACAGCCTGAAAACAGAAGAGCTCATGTTAACGAGTGCAGTACACACTGCAAATGAAACCTCAATCTTCTTCAAAACTAGCATCCTCCAATCTTCAAAAGGCACTGTGAAGACTGGGTCTCCTCAAGCCCAAAAAATGGAACCGGATCTGATCCCTAAACCCACACCACTGATTTTTTTTCTAAGCTACTTAATGTACAACTCCCTTCACTGTCCCTCTCAGTGATGAGAAAAGAAAGGACATTAGGCTCAAAGCCAAGAAAAGAAAATGCACTGCAACAGGCTGTAAGACAACTATTTCAAATAATCTAAAGAATGCAAGAGAGTGACTTCAACAAAAAGGTAGCATTGAATACACAAGGAGAAACATCCTCTACAAGGCCTTGACCACAACACATGGTGAAAAATCAAAAGGCATCACTACAAACTCAAAGTCCAGCAGTACACAAGCAGTACAAGTCAAAAGAACCTTTTTTATACAGAGTAGAAAGTGATGTGT
The DNA here is from genome assembly GCF_019279795.1 of Protopterus annectens. Classification (NCBI taxonomy): domain Eukaryota; kingdom Metazoa; phylum Chordata; order Ceratodontiformes; family Protopteridae; genus Protopterus; species Protopterus annectens. The sequence continues at coordinate 1,139,015,971 of NC_056746.1, forward strand.
CAGAAGTGACCATATGCAAAGATGTTCAGGAGAGTCAATATGGAACTTGATGCAGCACATGCTCAATGAAACAGCTGATAAAGAATAAGATCTGTCCTTTATTTAGGCCAAGTATTGTCTCTAAACCTTGGCCTCAATCAATCAGTGGGAGACCCTCTTACTGCACCTTTTGAAAAGTTGAATCTAGGCTATGTCAAGAGCTTTGAAAACTCAATTTGGTGTCTCAGTAGTGCCTCTTCTGACAAAGCACTTAACAGTGCTATGACTTGACCATCTCTCGTTACATCAAGAAATCCTAAGCCTTTCAAAATGGCTATCCAAGCTGCCAGGGGTAGGGTAGAGAAAAGAGACAGCATCAAGACAACAAAAGCTGAAATAAGACACTTGTTGGTTCACTGTGGGAGTAACAACCATGATCTTACCAATCTCTTCCTTGAGCACTGACTCAGACAATCTAAAAGCTTTCATCACCCCCCCCCCCCCGAGTCACTTGAGAAGGAAAGGAATCTGAACAGACGAGTAGCAGCAGCTAAGGGACACAATTGTAAAGTGACACATGTACCTTCTTGACCAACCAGTCCAAAAAGTACAGTTGTGTACACTTACCATAAATGTAGATGTTGAAGTGTATTCACTGTTGCAGTCATTACACTTGGGTTATCTGCTTGCAGGTAGCCCTCAATCTGCCCGAATACCAGAGTCTTGGGATTTCTGCGTCGGATGCTGTAGCCTCTTCCATGATGTCAGGTCTTCAGGGGTATAAAACATGCAGCGGACGCCATTACATCAGTTTTTCTTGCCCTAGATGTCAGGAGCCAAAAAAATAGGAAGCTATTACATACATGGTGTGGAACACCTCCAGTAAAAAGTAAATACCCCTGCCATAAAAATGGCCATAGAGAGGATAGGTAAAAAGGATAGAGAAAACCAGGGGGCTGGAGGAAGCGAAACCAGGACTGCAACAATGAATACACTCGAACATCTACATTTATGTTAAGTGTACACAACTGTACTAGATTCTTTGTGTTTCACTGTTGCAGTCATTACACTTGGGTTGATTCCCAAATCAGAGGAAAGGTGGAGGAAGTCAAGAAGTGTTGGGGCTGGCTAGCAGGCCATGTAAGACTGCTTATAAAAACAACACTATACCGGGTACCACACAATAACGTCTTTATTTAAACAAACAAAATGTATAAAAGAGAGGTGAGCACTTTTCGCAACCCTAGTTGCTTCATCAGACATAGATATAAAACAAAAATAACCATACGGCAAAGCAAACTTGTAAATTAAAACCAGGAACCTTGACTGGATCACGAACTCCTTTAATAAAACCACAAATAAAAAACGAACTCCTCAGTACATTTAACAACCATAATTTTCACTTAGCGCTTTCACCCAGTGTGCTTCATGGGTTTCTTCAGAGTAGTATTTTAAATGCAGCAGCTGCTTTATAAATAGTTATCCAAGCATCAATCACCCAATCAAATTCCATAGAAATAAATTTCACTACTTAATCTCAACATTTATATGAAAAACTGTATAAGACAGATCAAAATAAACAATAAAAATAATATTACACAATACTAATCAATAAATATAAATATAAAAAACGTCAATATTTTAACATGATTTAAAAACACTTTGTAATTAATTTATAATAATATATAAATAAATAAAATAGTTTACTCATAAAATATTCTTATATTAATACAATTTCTTATAAATATATAACTTGTTTAAATACAGTGTGATTTTAATTTTAAATAAGAAGCAGTAGATATATACTCATTAATCCCTGGCCAGTTACATGCATCTAATCTTAACTGCCATATGCATTCTTTCAATTCTAATAAGGCGTTTACATCACCTTCTTTACTACTGCCCTGTGGTATCCTGTCAATCACAAAAAACAAAAATCTTTTGAAATTTGTACATTTCTTACTGTGCATATAAAGTGCACTTGTGCTTTTTTTGTTTTTAATATCCCTGTCATGTTCTGCAATTCTGTCTTTCAATTTTCTTATAGTCTTGCCTATATAAAAGGCTGGACATGACAAACAAGTTGCTAAACAGACAACTAATTTTGTATTGCAGTTTACATGACCAGGGCATTTAATAGTATGATTGTGATGTTTAATACTAACGTATGGTCCATCATTTATGAACCTACATCCCCGACAGAAACCACATTTCTTCATTTGTGAATGTTTAAAAATAGTTTCACTTTCAAAATGTTCTTTTAAATTCTTTCCTCTAGTGTACACAATATTTGGAACACTACCTATATATTGTGTTATATCTGCTTGATCACTAAATACTGTTTTCCATACTTCATGTACACCATCAACTATTGTGTTGATGTTATTTATAAATGGCAACTGTAACAAACTTACGTTTGAAAAATCATCTTTTCTCCCATCTTTCTTTTCGTAAGAAAATCCATATTTAATAATTGGCCTAAAAATAGAATCTCTTTTAGAATGTATTTCATTTTTAATTTGGTCCAACAATTCAGTTGGATATCCCCTATCTCTCAATAGTTGATTCAAAAACTCAATTTGTAAACCAAATTCCTCATCTTCACTTATGATCCTTGATAGCCTTACCATCTGTCCTTTAACCAAGTTTAGTTTTTGGAAATATGGATGGGCAACTGTCAAAGTGAAGATAGGAATTTGAAAAAGTTTTTTTCCTATATATGGTTGATTCTATTCCCTCTCCTTTTTTGTACAATTTTATATCCAAAAATTCACATTCTTTTTCATTAAAACTGTTGGTAAATTTTAAGAAGGACGTAGTACTTTCTAAATAATCCACAAAGTCCTTCAATTCTTCCTTTGTTCCTTTCCAAAATATAAGTATGTCATCTAAAAATCTCAAGTATAAACTAATCTTAGGCCAAAAAATACTTTTAAAGACATACCTACTTTCCCACATGGCTAGTACAAGGTTTGCAAAAACAGGGGCACACCTTGCCCCCATTGCTACACCTGCACTTTGTTTGTAGTATTCTCCACAAAATTGAAAAAAAATTATTTTCAAGTACCATCTCCATTAATTCAACTATTAATCTACACTTAACAGTATGAAATTTACTAAAAGCTTTCAGACTTGATTCAAAATATTCCAGTCCTTCTTCAAGAGGTATCACTGAAAATAAATTAATAATATCTAGTGTAACCATATTGGTGTTCACAAGTTGTTCTTTGTCTATGTCTTTAAGTGTATTCAAACAGTGCCATGAACCTTTTAATATGTGTTTAATACTTTTGATCACCTCCCCACATTGAACATCAATATAATGTGCCAAAGCTTCTGTTTTTGATTGTTTCGCTGAGACTATTGGTCTAAAGGGAGGGTTTGAAATACTTGCGTACCTTCGGTATTCCAAATATGGATGGTGTAATAGGATATTCCATAGTTAAATAATCATGCTCTTGTTTAGTTATTATACCTTCAATAAATAGATCATGTACTAGCCAATCTATTTTTGTGTATGCTTTTGTCATATCATATTTAGAGACCCTAGTATATGTCGTCTCGTCACTAAGCATTTCTGTCATCTTGTATTGGTAGTCCATTGTATTCATAATCACCACCCCTCCCCCTTTATCTGGTTTCATAATTCTTTGTGCGTTCGAAGTACTCAATTCCCTCAGACAAAACCTTTCTGCATCTGTTAAATTATCCTTGGTGTTTTTCATGTTCTTATAAATTTTCCTTAAATGTGTTTCACAAAAATTTTCAAACAAATGAATAATGGGGTGGTTCAGTGGAATAAATGTACTTGATCTCTTTAACATCAAATTATTTTCTATTAGATTAGAACCAGTGTCCACAGATTTCTTAAAAAACATCTTTAAGTTTAACTGCCGAGTGTACATTCTTATGTTTAATAGCACCTTCCCTATATCTAAACTAAATGTTGGAATAAATTTAAAACCTTTTATGAATAATGATAAAAAATTAGAATCAAAACTTCTTTCACTATAGTTATACACAGAAAAACCTCCATCAGTAACAATTTCATAATGCAATCCATCATATTCTTCTGTGTTCATACAATCATCTATAAAAACATTATTAACCTCGTTACTCTGTTGTATATTTTGTTTTGCTACATCATTGTGCATTTGTTCAAATAATAAAACTGATTCAGAATTTAGTGAAAAAAGTTCTGTTGTTTCATTTAAAGTGCATTGTGCTGTGTTTTTCAATATGCTTTTTTTTTTTTTATCTGTCTTATACAGTTTTTCATATAAATATTGAGATTAATTAGTGAAATTTATTTCTATGGAATTTGATTGGGTAATTGATGCTTTGGTAACTATTTATAAAGCAGCTGCTGCATTTAAAATACTACTCTGAAGAAACCCATGAAGCACACTGGGTGAAAGCGCTAAGTGAAAATTATGGTTGTTAAATGTACTGAGGAGTTCGTTTTTTATTTGTGGTTTTATTAAAGGAGTTTGTGATCCAGTCGAGGTTCCTGGTTTTAATTTATAGATATAAAACACTCTGTTGCTTATATACTTGTACACTCAATTAACTCTCAATTAATTATGTCATCCATTTAAGGAAATTTAAAGTTGTATTCAACCAAGATACATTGTCAAAGCTGCTATAAAATGACCACATATAAACATGATAAAAAGTATAATTTATATGATATAACTGTGTGTATATCATGTATAAATAGGTGGTGTATCTATAAATAAAATATAATAATAATGTAGAATATAAAAGATGTGTATATATGTGTGTCTAAAAAATACATATGTATAAAATGTTGATGTAAAGGGAATATAAATGTATAAAGGTTGAAAATGTTGTATAAAATGTTATTTGTGTGGGAGACGTCTTGCTTTGAGAAAAGGAACCAAGGATGTGGACCCATTTAGCCCTGGATATTTATCAGCATTGAGCTTTATAATCCATCTTTGTTCGCAACTCTCAGTAAAATTTTCTATGTCCCCTCCTCTCGTATTCCTATAGATAAGTTGTAAAACAAAAAACTTGAAAGAGTGCGAGGAGTCTGTGTTCATAACATGTTGAGCGAGTGGATTAGTTTTTTTATTGTTTCTGATGTCCCGTATGTGTTCTAAAATTCTGTCCTTCAGATTTCTATTGGTCTTCCCAACATAAAAAACATGACATTTTTGACAAACAGTAATACACCACATCTGTGGTCTTACAATCAGCATATGTATAAAAATAGAGTTCAAAGTTTCTCATAGGATGAACATATGGATTAGTGCTATATATATGCACGCAGGCAGTGCATGACCCACAAGGAAAGGTACCTTGACGTGTAGAAACACAGGCAGTTGTTTTACAACGTATCTATAGGAATACGAGAGATGGGGACATAGAAAATTTTACTGAGAGTTGCGAACAAAGATGGATTATAAAAGCTCAATGCTGATAAATATCCAGGGCTAAATGGGTCCACATCCTTAGTTCCTTTTCTCAAAGCAAGACGTCTCCCACACAAACATTTTATACAACATTTTCAACCTTTATACATTTATATTCCCTTTACATCAACATTTTATACATATGTATTTTTTAGACACACATATATACACATCTTTTATATTATACATTATATTTTATTTATAGATACACCACCTATTTATACATGATATACACACAGTTATATCATATAAATTATACTTTTTATCATGTTTATATGTTTTTATGTGGTCATTTTATAGCAGCTTTGGCAATGTATCTTGGTTGAATACAACTTTAAGTTTCCTTAAATGGATGACATCATTAATTGAGAGTTAACTGAGTGTACAAGTATATAAGCAAAAGTGTTTTATATCTATGTCTGATGAAGCAACTAGGGTTGCTAAAGCGCTCACCTCTCTTTAATACATTTTATTTGTTTAAATAAAGACGTTATTGTGTGGTACCCGATATAGTGTTGTTTTTATAGACATTCCTTTTTTATATACTGGGTTTTACCTGATAGCCGTTTTTTGTTTGTTATACATGTAAGACTGCTGTAGCAAATCCAGCTCTGGATTTAGAAAAAATAGGTAAATGGTAATTCTTGGTGAAGATGTGTACAGAACTCCAAGTTGCAGCTTCCAGGATGTCCCTGGTGGGGAACCCCCTGAGAAATGCTGTAGAGGCTGAATTAGCTCTAGTGGAATGAGTTCTGATCCCCAGACGGGTAGGTTTTCCATGGTGCTTGTAGTAGAAATGGATGCAGTGTGCTATCCATTTGGAAATGGCTTGCTTCGAAACGGCCTTGCCCTCTGCCCCTGTAGCAAAGCTGACTAGTAGCTGGTCAGATTTTCTGAAAGGCTTAGTCCTGTCACGGTAGAACCTGAGCTGTCTGTGCACGTCCAATGAGTGCAGGATCCTTTCGCCTCTATTCTGAGGATTACAGAAAAAGGTTGGCAAATGGATGGATTGGTTGAAAGCCACACTGGATACCACCTTGGGCATAAAGGAAGGGTTAGTCCTGAGGGAAACCCTGTCAGCATGGAAAATAATGAAGGGCTCCACCGCCATTAGTGCCTGTAACTCAGACACTCTTCTAGCTGAATTAATAGCTAGAAGTAATGCTGTTTTCCAAGAGAGTCATTTTAACTCTGCTGAAGCAGAAGATTCAAAAGGGGGAAGTGCGAGCTTTTCCAGTACAAAGTTATGGCCCCAGGCCAGAGTAGGAGCTCTCTTAGGGGGTCTTAAATTGTTAGCTCCTCTCAGGAACTGTTGACGAGAGGGTGAAAAAAAGAGGCGGCTCAGTATTATAATGAGCTGAGATGGCACAGGCATGAATCTTAATGGATGAGGATAGGCCTCTGTGGAGCAGCACAGCTAGGTAATCAATGATTTGAGGTAAGTTGGGCACAGCTGTGTCCTTTCCTTGAGAATGACTCCAAGAAAAATATATTTTCCACTTCTCAGCATAGCATTTCCTACTACTAGGCCTTCTGCGCTCAAGGATGACATCCAGCACCTGTTTGCTGAGGGATGCTGGTGGTGTATTCATGGGATAAGCCAGGCTGCAAGGTTTAGGGTTTGCAGTTGTGGATGTAAAATCTGTCCCTCCTGCTGAGACAGAAAGGAAGGTGTCTGATGTAGGTGCCAGGGGGGCACTGCTGTCAGACTGCGCAAAAGTGGGTACCAGTGCTGGCGTGGCTAGTCTGGTGCAATATGGATTGCCCTTGGCCTGTCCTGTCTGATCTTGTAGTACTTGTGAGAAGAGGGGCAGAGAAGGAAATGCATAAATTGAGAGATTTTCCCATGTAAAGGATAGGGCAGCCACCTTCCAGGCTCAGCTGCGAGAGTTCTTGGTGCAAAATTCTTTCAATTGGTGGTTTTGGGGGGAGGCAAAAAGGTCCACCACCGCAGTTCCCCACGTCTGGGTTAGAAGTTTAAATGACTTGGGTTTCAGTTTCCACTCGTGAGGGTCCAGTAGATTTCTGCTTAAGTCATCTGCCAGTGAACTTTGCTTGCCTGGCAGGAATTGAGCTTTGAGCTTGTAGGTGCACTTGGATGCTCAAGGCTGTATTCCAGAGCCACGGCTAACCTGCTGAGTGAGCAAGAATGAGACCGCCCTACTTCTTTATGTACCACATAACTGTGGTGTTGTCGGTCTTTATCAGGAGCAGTCCTGGAAGGATAAGGTATCTGAAGACTGTCAGAGCATTCTGTACAGCTAGCATCTCTTTTTGATCTATATGCAGGGGAACTTGTTCTGGGCTCCATTTGCCTTGCATGCATTTGCCTGCTATGTGAGCCCCCCATGCAGTCTGATGAGTCTGTGGTCAGGGTTTGGGCAGCGAGAGGTTGAGTGAAAGTAAGTCCCTTGTTGTGGATGTATGCTTCTGCCCACCAAAGGAACTCTGCCCTTAGACAAGGTATGATAGGAATCACAGTTTCCAGGTCCTGAGAATGTTGACACCAGAGACTTTTTAAGTACCACTGAAGTTTCCTCATATGCAGTCTTGCATATGGAATTAGAATGCATGAGGCCACGAACCGTAGGGCTTGCAGTATTTTCCTTGCAGATAGCTGGGTTTTGTTGGCCATTAGTTTGAAATAGTTTGTCAGATGGACCTGCTTTTCTGGAGTGAGGAATGCCATCTGGGAAGTTGTGTTCAAGCTCGCTCCCAGGAATACAATCTGTTGGCTGGGCACCATTATTTATTTTCGTTAATGGTGTATCTCAGTGAAGTTAGACATATATTTACAAATGCCAGGTGCTAAAGTAGCTATTCCTGACTGTCCGCCTAAATCAGGCAATCGTCCAAGTATGGGTAGATTTGAATATTTCTCTGCCTGCAGTATGCAATGACTGGAGCCAGGCATTTTGTGAATACTCTGGGCACAGTAGATAAGCCAAAGGAAAGTGCAGAGAATTGATACTGCATACAGCCTGCCCTGAAACGTAGATATTTCCTGCAAGACTCCCTTAAGGGGATGTGCAGATAACCTTCTTTTAAATCTAGGGTGACTAACCAGGCATCCATGGCTAGCATATGAAGAAGCTGTTGCAGTGTAAGCATTTTGAATTTTGGGACTACCAGAAAGGTGTTGAGGATTGATAGATCCAGGATCGGGCAGCAACAGCTCTCTTTTCTAGGCACCAGGAACAGTCTGGAGTCGAAACCCTGTCCCCTTTGTTCTACTGGAACAGGTTGAATAGCCCTACTATGGAGAAGGGAAAGTACTTGCTTTTGAGCCTCTGCCCACTGGTTTGGAAGAAGGTCTGGCACCCCACTTGGTGTTGGCAGTGAGTGGAAGTAGAATCTGTATTCCCTGGGATACAAAGTTTAGAACCCATTGGTCCTGAGTAATGGACATCTAGTTTTTTGCATGAAGGGCGAGTTTTCCTCCTACGGGTGCAAGTACTTGGGCATGGCTTGGAAGTTTAATTGGAAAGTCAGTGTCAACTTTTTCCATAAGGGGGTGGCTTACCACTCCCTGGTTTTCAGGTGGAAACCCTTCATTGTTTAGATCTCTGCATACCCTGAGAGTGTAGTCTTGGTGGTCTGTTTTCCCTGGGTTTGGACTGAAGGCCTGAGGGGGACTGGAAAGTACCAGTTTTTTGAAGGCCACTGCCTACTAAATCTAGGTGGCTGCATAGATTTAACTTTTCCCTCCATCTTTTTAAGAAACTCTTCTGCTTTACTGCCAAACACTCCTGATTTAATGGAGCATCTAGTAATTTTGCTTTGACATGGTCAGGTAAGACTTGTTCTTTTAGCCAAGCATGCCTTCTCAGTACAGATCCAGTGACAGCAGACCTGCAAGATGCTTCTAAGGCATCAAACCCACATTGCAAAGTAAGTCTGCTAACTTGGTTTGCAGAATGCATTAACTATGGTAAATCTTTATTTTCGGCACAATCTGGAAGTAACACCATTTTTTGTTTAAATAGTTCCATAATATGTTGCTGGTACTTCAACATGTGAAACTGGTAATTCAAAGCCTTGATGGCAAGAGATGCAGAGGTATATACCTTCTTACCCCATCTGTCTAAAGCTCTAGAATCTCTGTCTGAAGGGGTAGGGTTTTTGGCTGTAGTAGCCTTAATGCCTTTAAGTCCATGGGAAATGGTCTCTGGATCTGCAGTAGGATTCTTAAAATCAGTCAGCTTTTCTATGAGCTGGTGGTTAAGTGTCAGGAGTAAGATTGGATTCCATGAAGGCATCATCTACAATATCCAGGACAGGGGGTATAGCTAGAGGCCTGTGCTGAGGCAAATCCAAAAATTCCTCGAGTCTCTTTTTGGACTGAGGATAGTACTGGTATTCAGAGCGGAAATGCTCTCCTAAGGTATGCAAGGTTTCACCAAAAGAAAAATCCTCTGGAGGGGAGGCAGAGTGAATGCATTCCTCTGCATCTGTATCCTCATAGGTAGATAAAGTTATGTCCTGGTAATCAGAAGGGTCAGTCATCGGACTCCTGGTCTGTAGAATCAAAAGGAAATTCAATTCTTTGTCTTTTATATCAGGGGAAGGCTGGCTTCCCCTAATTAGAGTAATAAAGTCTTCAGCCATTCCAAGTATTTGTTTTTGTGACATGAGAGCTTGAGCATGCGCTTTGGACATCTGTTTTGTAGGCGTAGTGCGAACTCTGGGCCTGAGCAACTCAGTAGATTTAGTTAAAAATTAAGATGTCAGTTTAATACCAAAATCAGTAGGACAAAATACACCCCTCAGAAGCGGGTGCCTGCACAGTGGCTCCAGACCCATCCAAGGTAGAGAAATCCGCAGGTTTCATAGTCGAAGAAGCATCTCAGACTCCAAATGGTTCTCAGCAGAGAGCATCTGTTCCAAGCTCCAAGCTCCTCCCCCTAACCATAATACACCACCATCTCCTATCTTCCCTCAGATAGAGTTTGCTGCAACTATACATATTAGCAAATCTGTATAAGCAGGCATCAGGGGCTACAAAGGTGCTTCACTGAATACCGGCGGACTGGCGAATACATTAAGGAAGCGTCGTCGGCAGTTTTTGACCTATGCTGTCTGTCTTTGGGCTTTTTCAGAAGACCAGTAGTCGGATGGCTTACTGAAGTCATTTCAGAAAACAGAGAACGAGTGCGAAAGAATTTAGCTACAAAAACAGCCCGAAGAATGGTTCAGGCATTAAACGAGGCACAAAACCAACAGCGAGGGACATCGTGGTCTGGGCATAAACAGGTAACACAGTAAGAATGAAAATCTGAGGCATTTGGTTTCCACAGGCAAGACAACTGTTAACTTTTTCTGACATCGGTTAGAGCAAGAAAAAAGAATCCCCAACGGGATACTTAGCTTTAGAAGACTTCCGGTTTGAAATTCGAAAAAAAAAGAAGTTATGTACTCACCATAACATTCCATCTGAGTAGTTGTACTTCATTTTTCTGCAACCTGTGGGTATACGATCTGTATCGGATCCGAGCCGGCAACTTTTTTCTAGCATCTGTTCCAAGCTCCGAGCTCCTCCCCCTAACCATAATACACCACCATCTCCTATCTTCCCTCAGATAGAGTTTGCTGCAACTATACATATTAGCAACTCAACTAAGGGGGACGGAGGGTGGGAAGGTTGTAGAAAATGAAGTATAACAACTTGGATGGAACGTTATGGTGAGTACATAACTTCTTTATCTGAAGTAGTTAACTTCATTTTATCTGCAACCTGTGGGACAGAGTCCCCAGCTGCACAACAAATCCTGGGAGGCCCTCATGGAAGGATATTCCTGTGCACCACAGAGCCAAAGGATGCTCTCCCTCTGGAAATCAGATCTAATTTGTAATGGGAGATGAAAGTATGAGAATTTGCCCAAGTTGCTGCTGCGCAAATGTCATCCAAAGGAACCTTAGACCAAAACCCAGCGGAAGTCGCCATGGATCTGGTAGAATGAGCTTTAATCAAACCAGAAGGAGATAACCACTTAGCTTCGCAAATGTGTAGGATGCAAAGAGTGATCCATATGGCTAAAGAAAACTTGGAAACGGCCTTACCCGAACGACGTTTGGAAAATGAGACGTAACTGGTCGGACTTACGGAAAGATTGTGTTCTATGAAGGTAGAAACAAAGATGTCTACGAACATCTAACAAATGAAGTTTGTATTCCCCTTAGTTCTAAAAATTTAGAAAGAACACGGGTAGATTAACTGCTTGGTTTATATTTGATTGATATGCCACTTTGGGTAAAAATGAAGGATTCGTACGGAGAGAGACCCTGCCTTTATGGAAAACCAAATAAGGAGGTACGGCAGACAAAGCCTGCAGCTCAGAGACCCACCTAGCAGACTTAATAGCCACTAGGAAGGCTGTCTTCCAAGACAAAAACTTTAGATCCTCTGATGCAGCAGGTTCAAAAGGAGGAGATACTAATGACTGGAGAACCAAAAGTGAGATCCCAAGGAGGAACCGAATCTTTGATGGGAGGACGCAGAAGAAAGGTGCCTTTTAAAAAGCCTAGAGGAGGCGAGTGCAATCTTATTTTCACATGCATGGAAATTAGAAAAGGCTGCCAGCTGTACTTTCACCGTGGAGGAGCTGGCTCCTTACTGAAAAATACTAGTTAAGAATTCCAGCACCGCTGGAACAGGGGCTGTAAAAGGATCCAGGTTTGAGGCCCAGACAGAGAAACATCTCCATTTACTGCGATAGACCTTCCTAGTGGAATCTTTAAGAGAGGCCACTAGTATGGATTTTACATGGGATGAAAGACCAGGACTCCTGACAATCAAGGAAAAGTACAGTTGTGTACACTTAACATAAATGTAGATGTTAGAGTGTATTCACTGCTGCAGTCATTACATTTGGGTAATCTGCTTGCAGGTTGCCCTCAGTCGGCCTGATTAACAAAGTCTTGGGCCCTGCATCGGTTGCTGTCCCTTCTTCCATGAAGTCAGGTCATCAGGGGTATAAAGCATGCAGCCGATGCCATTACTTCAGTTTTTCTTGCCCCAGATGTCAGGTGCCACCCTAATGGGAAGCAATTAAACATAAAAACACAAAGGTATACCTCCAACAAAAAAGCACATACACTAAAAAGTATTTTAAGCATAGTAAAGGAAAGTAGAGGTATAGCCAAAAGAAGTAAGGGGGCAGGAAGGAGGGTAACCAGGACTGCAACAGAGAATACACTAACATTTACATTTATGGTAAGTGTACACTACTGTACTATGTTCTTCGTGTTTCACTGCTGCAGTCATTACATTAGGGTAGACTCCCAAAGCTATGGTTGGGAGGAGGAGTTTAAATAGCATTACGGCCAGCTATAAGGCCCTGCAAGACTGCAGTGGCGAAGCCAGCTCTGGATTTAGAGAAAATTGGCACATTATAATGCTTAGTGAAAGTATGTACAGAACTCCAGGTAGCAGCTTCTAGGATGTCCCTGGTAGGAACGCCTCTGAGAAAGGCTGTAGAAGTAAATGCAGCTCTGGTGGAGTCAGGTCTGATCCCCTGGAGGATAGGTTTTCTATGGTGCTTATAGCAGAAATGAATGCAATGGCTTATCCATTAAGAAATGGTTCATTTTGAAATAGCCTTCCCCTCTGCCCCTGCAGCAAATGCTACCAGCAGTAGTTCAGGTTTTCTTTGAGGTTTAGTCCTGTCAAAGTAAAACCCAAGTTGTCGGTGCACATCCAAGGAATGCAGTGTCCATTCCCCTTTGTTCTGTGCATTAGGAAAGAAGGTTGGCAAACAAATGGACTGATTAAGAGCCACACTGGATACCACCTTGGGCATGAAGGATGGACTGGTTCTGAGTGAAACACTGTCCGCATGAAAGTTGATGAAAGGCACCACTGCCATAAGGGCCTGTAATTCAGATACCCTTCTAGCTGAAGTGATTGCTAAAAGAAAGCAGTTTTCCAAGAAAGAAATTTTAAGTCTGCAGTAGCAGCTGGCTCGAAAGGAGGTAGAGTGAGTTTCTCCCAATACAAAGTTAAGGTCCCAGGGCTGGGGTTGGAGCTCTCCTGGGTGGTGTCAAATTTTTGGCCCCTCTGAGGAACTGCTTGAGCAGTGGATGAGAGAAGAGGGGAGGTTCTGTGTTATAATGAGCTGAAACGGCTGAGGCATGGATTTTAATGGAGGAAAAAGTCAGGCCCTTGTGAAGCATCTCCGTTAAGTATTGTAAAATCTGAGGTAAATTGGGCGCTGCTGTGCGCGTCCCTTGAGATTGGTTCCAGGCACAGAATCTTTTCCATTTTTCAGTATAAGATTTTCTAGTACTAGGCCTCCTTGCCTCTAAGATGACATCCATCACATGTTTGCTGAGGGATGGTAAGGGAGAGTTTAAATAATTAGCCAGGCTGCAAGGTTCAGTGTTGGAAGCTGAGGGTGCAGAATCTGGTTCTACTGCTGCGACAGCAGGGAAGGAGTCTGAGGCAGGTGCCAATGGAGATAAGGGACACTACGCAGAAGGGGGTACCAGTGTTGGCGGGGCCAGTCTGGAGCAATCAAAATCATCCTTGGTTTGTTCTGTTTGATTTTTAGTAGTACTTTGGAGAGCAGAGGCAGCGGGGAAAAGGCATAGACTGTTAGGTTTTTCCAGCTGAAGGAAAGAGCATCCACTTTCCAGGCTTGTTTGTGGGGAGTCCTTGTGCAAAATTTGTCCAATTGGTATTTCTGGGGTGAGGCAAACAGGTCTATATCTGGGCTCCCCCATTCGCTTGTCAACATGCTGAAAATCCTTGGTTCCAGTTTCCACTCGTGTGGTTCCTTGAGGTTTCTGCTTAGTCTGTCTGCCACTATTTAATTTTCCTGGCAGGAATTGAGCTTGTAGGTGCACTTGGTAGCTCAAGGCGGTGTTCAACAATGCCATGGCTAGTCTGCAGAGGGGGTAAAAATGTGTACCCCCCTGCTTGTTTATGTACCACATAACCATGGTGTTGTCCGTCTTTACCATTAGTTGTCCAGGAAGAATGTAGTCCTTGAAGGCTGTCAGAGCATACTGTACAGCTAACATTTCTTTTTGATTGATATGCAGGTGCATTTGACTTTGGTTCCATTTGCCCTGAATGCACTTCCCTGCCACGTGAGCCCCCCATGCATAGTCTGATGCATCTGTTAGGTTTGGGCAGCAGGGGGTGGTGTGAACGGTAGTCCTTTGTTTTGGTGGCAGGCCTCTGCCCACCAAAAGAACTCTAGGCATAGGCAAGGTATGATAGGAATCATTGCTTCTAGGCTGTGAGAATGTTGACTCCATAGGCTTTTTAGATACCACTGTAGTTTCCTCATATGCAGTCTTGCATATGGAATTAGAAGAATGCAGGAGGCCATGAACCCCAAGGCTTGCAGTATTTGTCTTGCAGACAGCAGGGTTTTTGTGGCCACTTGTTTAAAGTAGGTTGTCAAATGAATTTGCTTTTCTGGCGTGAGGCAAGCCATCTGGGAAGTTGTATTCAAGCTTGCTCCCAGGAATGTAATTTGTTGACAGGGCACCAGTTGTGATTTCTTTTTGTTTATGGTGTACCCCAAACAAGTTAGAATCCTTTTACAAAGGCCAGATGATCTAAACGTATGTCCTGGCTTTCTGCCTGAATTAGACAATCGTCCAGGTATGGGTATATTTGAATACGTCTTTGCCTGCAAAATGCAATAAATGGAGCTATGCACTTTGTGAATACCTTAGGCGCAGTAGATAAGCCACAGGCCAGTGCAAAGAACAGAAAGTGTGTGTAGCCTGCTTTGAAGCATAGGTATCTTCTGCAAGATTCCCAGATTGGGATGTGCAGGTATTCTTCTTTTAAATCTAGTTTTGCCAACCAGGCATCTTTGCCTAGCATAGGAAGTAATTTAAGAGTCAGCATCTTGAATTTTGGAATCTCCAGAAAGGTGTTTAGAGTAGACAGGTCCGGGACAGGACGCCATGATTTGTCTTTTCTGGGTACCAGGAAAAGTCTAGAGTAGAAACCTTGTCCCTTTTCCTCTTCTGGTACCAGTTGAATAGCCCCCATGCTTAGGAGAGAAAGTACTTATTTTTGAGCCTCTGCTCACTGATTTGGGGGTAGGTCCGGCCACCCATTTTGCGTTGGCAACATATGAAAGTGAAATATGTATCACTGGGACACTATTTAAAACCCATTTGTCCTGGGTAATGAGTTCCCAGTTCTTTGCATGAAGAGCAATCTTTCCCCCCCAAAGGGGCAGTCAGAAGATAAGTGCTTGGAAATGTTAAAAGGAATTCATTAAGACAGTTTACCATAGGGGGGGGTCTTGTTATTCACAGACTTGGAAGTAGAGGGCCCCCACTGCTTAGTTCTGCGAGTCCCCTGGGAATGAAACCTGGGGGGTTTGCTCTGTCTGGGTTTGCCTTGAGAAGACCTGGAAGGGGCTGGAAAGGACCAATTCTTAGAGGGCCAGTGTCTACTAAATCTAGGAGGCTGAACTTGTAAATAATCTAACAGTTTACACACATTTAGCTTTATCTTCTATCTTTTTAAGAACTTCTTCAGCCTTGTTGCCACAAACAGGCGGTCCTGACTTAAAGCAGCATCCAACAATTTAGCTTTAACATGATCAGGCAAAGATTCCTCCTTAAGCCAAGCATGCCTTCTAAGCACAGACCCAGTAACAGCAGCCCTGCAAGAGGCCTCTAATTAATCAAAACCACACTGCAAAGTACGTTTTCCAACTTGTTCAGCAGAAAGCATTAAATCCTGCAAGTCTATTTTCCACAGAGTCAGGAATCAACATCATTTTCTGTTTAAGCAGTCCAATAACATGTTGCTGATATTTTAACATAAGAAATTGGCAGTTTAAAGCTCTAATGGTAAAGGTTGCTGAAGTATAAACCTTTTTACCCCATCTATCCAGCACCCTGGAGTCTATCAGAAGGGGTAGGACTTTCAGCAGTAGAAGCCTTAATGCCCTTGGGCCCCTGTGAAATAGTCTCTGGATCTGCAATAGGATTTTTGAAAAGGAACTTGTGGGACTCAGGGACCCTGTAGTATCAGTCAGGTTTACTGGGAGAAGGAGGCAGGGAATCAGGGGCCAAACTGGATTCCGAGAAAGCATCATCAACAATGTCTAGTACAAGAGGAAAAGCCAAAAGCCCATGCTGATGTAGGAGAAGGAAATCCCCTAAGCCTCTTTTTTGAATCAGAAAATTCCTGGCTTTCCCAGTGAAAATGCTCCCTTAAGAGTATGTAAGGTTTCCCCAAAAGAAAAATCCTCAGGAGGGGAAGCAGAGGGAATAGAATCCTCTGCATCAGAATCCTCATAAGTAGATAAGAACAAATCCAGGTTATCAGAAGTCAGAAAAAAAAGAATCCTGATCAGAAGATTCATAGTCAAGCTTAGCACTAGACCTCTTAAAAGGTGGGGGGAAGGGGGGGGGGGTTGGCTACACCTGATTAGATCTTCAGCCATTTTTATGATTTGTTTTTTAGGCATAGAGGCCTGAGCATGTGGCCTGGGCGTTGTTTTTTTTAGACATGGATCGAGATTTAGGCCCAAGTAATGAAGGAGGCGTGGATTTAATATGCAAATCCGTAGGCCTGAATACACCCTCAGAAGACTGTGCCTGCACAGCGGCTCCGGACCCATCCAAGGAAGAGACATCCGCGGGTTCCATACTTGAAGTATCTTGCGGCATACCAGTCTCCGAATGGGCCTCAGTAGAGGCCTGCAAATAAGTAGCGGATATCAGGGGCTGCGAAAGCGCCTGAGTACGGGCGAACTGGCGACTGGCTTAGGAGAAGCGTCGTCAGCAGTTTTGGACCTTGGCGGCCTCTCTATCTTTGTTTTTTTTTGGAATCCCAGTAGTCGGATGGCTAACTGACTACCTTTCTGGATAATTAAACAGAGAACCGAAACATTTAGAGGCAAAAATATACAGACGATGGACAGTGCGTTGATTAAATAAAACACAAAATCAACAGAAAGGTACATCATGGTCAGGGCCTAGACAAGGAATACAGTACAAATGAAAATCTTTATGAGGTATTTGCTTTCCACAAGTAACGCAATTATTAACTTTTACTGACATCGGTAAAGAGCAAGAAAAAGTTTCCCCAATGGGGTACTTAGCTTTTAGTCGAAGACTTCGGTTCTGAAACTCGAAAATTAAAATTTCAGGAGTCGGCCGACCGGTACTTGCGAACTGCTTCTGCTTCAGGCACTGCACGGCAAGAAAGACTGATGTAATGGCATCGGCCGCATGTTTTACACACCTGACGAGTCATGGAAGAAGGGACAGCAAACGATGCAGGACCCAAGACTTTGTTAATCAAGCCGACGGAGGGCAACCTGAAAGCAGATTACCCAAATGTAATGACTGCAACAGTGAAACACTAAGAACATCTGGAGCAGCCAAGCTGTCAGCTTTAGACTGTCCATATTGGGAGGGTAAGCACCCGAAGGAAGAGAAATTAGATCTGGGCAGGGATCCAGAATCCACAGAGGCACTAGAAGAAGAGACCAAAGGAAGGGGAACCAAACTTGACGAGACCAGAATGGAGCAATGAGGATCACTAGGCACCCCAGTCGACAGGCTTTCTGAAGAAACTTCAGAATGAGTGGTAAAGGAGGGTTAGTATACAGTAACCCGGGGGGCCAAGCATGGACTAGAGTGTCTCTGGGGGCGTCCCCAGGTGGGGGAATCAGAGCGAAGAACTCGCTGCACTTTGCATTGGAAGGAGATGCGAAGAGATCGCAGCAGGGCTGTCCCCATGCAAGGAATATCTCCTCCACTACTGACCGTTTCAGAAACCACTCGTACAGCATCAGAATAGCCTGACTCAATCTGTCCGCTAAAATGTCCCATCGTCCCGGGATGTGCACTGCAATCAGAAACCGACTGGTGGAAATAGCCCACTCCCATACTCTCATGGCCTCGCGACACAGAGGGTAAGATCTGGTTCCCCCCTGCTTGATATACCAGACAACAGACATGTTGTCTGACTGAACTGCAATCGTACCCTGAGGAAGGACCCTGTGAAAGGCTTCCAATGCTAAAAGCACTGCCCTCATCTCTAGAACATTTATGTGCAACTTGGTCTCTATCTGGGACTACGTGCCTTGGACTGTCCTTCCCAAACAGTACCCACCCCCACCCAAGTTGGGAGGCATCTGTGGTCACTATGGATTGGGCAGGAGATGAGACAAAAGTGCGTCCTGCTGCCACCTCCGGTGAAAGGAACCACCAAAGGAGAGATGTCCTGCAGGCGTGACTGATGCTTATCGGAAAATCCATGGGCAGGTCTAGCCAAGACCGTTGGACAGCTAGAATCCATTGAAGGACTCGCATACGGAGACATGCACAAGGGAGTATAGAAATCGAGGCAGCCATGAAGCAGAGTGCCCGAAGCACATCGCTCGCCTTTGGAAAGTTGAGGTTTGCGATTAGAGCAATATGGTACCGGAGGTGTGAGATCCTGTCTGGTGTTAAGAAAACATTTAGCTGCTAAATGTCTAGCTGTGTCCCGATGAAGTCTAAAACTTGTACTGGTTGCAAAATTTGTGAACATTGACTGTAATCCCCAGCTGATCTGCCAGGAGGAGAAAGTAATCTCGGGCCAGACACAGAAGACGCTTGGTGGATGCAGCGAAGAGCCAGTCGTCCAGGTAAGGAAATACCTGAATTCCCTGAAGCCTCAGGTGAGCTGCTACTACTGCCATTACCTTGGTGAACACCCTGGGGGCTGTGGTGAGACCAAAGAGTAGAGCTCTGAACTGGACGTGACTGGCTCCCAACCGGAAGCGAAGGAACCTCTTGGAGCTTCTGTGGACCTTGATATGGTAGTAAGCATCCTTGGTGACAGGTTCAAGGCTGACGGGTCCAAAATGGGCCTGAGGTCCCCCCGTCTTTTTTGGCACTAAAACGAACCTGGAGTAAATGCCTAATCTGGACTGGTAGAGGGGGACCGGTTCAATGGTCCGTTTATGAAGCAGCTTTGAAACCTCTAGAGCTGCGGCCTCCCTGTGAATGGGTGGGACATCCGGGAGGCATCTTGTAGCATTTGGTGGGGCAACAAATGGGATAGGGTAGCCTCTGGATATTATTTGTAGCACCCAATGATCTGCAGTTATTGACTCCCACGCCACTGGGTGCAATGGTAATCTCCCCCCGACTGCCCCCAGAGTAGGACAGTCGGGCAACTCCTCAGGGTTGCTGAGTGAGCCTGTCAGAAAAACGTTCCCTAGACCCAAAGTTCCTGGGACCCCCTCTACCTCTGGGTCAGCGTCGATCCTGTCCCCCTCTGCCTCTGGGGAAGAGTTGTCCTGAAACTCCCAGGAAAACTGTGATTTCCGGAACCACATCTTCTTTTGCCCTCTTTGGTTCCTAGAAAAAGACCGCTGAGGGTTAGGGAAGCAGATCCCAACTGCAGACAAAGTCTTCCCATCTTTTTCGTTCTGGACAAGTGTCACGTGTACTGTCTTCCTGAAAAGGGAGGAACCATCGTAGGGAGCATTAGTAAATGACGCCTTGAAAGGGTCTGCAAACTGATACAACCTGAGCCAGGCGTGATGCCACATGGCTACGCCTGTCCCAGCCACCCTAGCTGCTCCTTCCATGGCGTGGGAAAGGAGACGCATGGACGTGTTTGATACAGACTTCAGTCTCAACATTTACGTGGAAAACAGCTGTTTGACCTGCTGAATAAAGACTCTGGGGGAGACTCAGCAAAGTCCGAGACAAGATCTCACTGTAGCCTTATTACATATGCCAAATAGTTCAGTACACGGATGGAAAAGTTCGCTGAAGAGTAAACGGGCTTCCCAAACCTATCCAGCAACCTGGACTCCTTGTCCAGAGGGTGGCCTAAGGAACTCCCTTGCGCCAGTTAATTCTTGGTGGCTGCTGCGACCACCATAGCGTCAGCCAAGGTTGTCTGTCCGTGGGAGAAAATCTTGTCAGGTTGTTTAGGGATGGGCTCTACGGTGTCAGGCTGCTTCCATGCCCGTGTGGTGTTAAGGTCCACCAAGGGGTCTACTGGCAGGGACACTAAGTAGATGGGCCCATGCCAAGGCCTCCAGGAACACAGACTCATCCATAGAAGGTTTTGGGGCTGACCAACCTCCTCTCTGGCAGAGTACCTCCATGTCTCCGAAGGAGACATCTTCAGGAGGTGACCTGGTGGAACCTTCACCTAAATCCGTGTCCGTAGTGAGGGACTCAGGGGAGTCCAAGTGCCTCCTTTTGCACTTGATGTTACAGGGGGGCCCTCTTCAGTGGGTCTCTGAAGAGGAATCATGGAGCAGCAGGGGGGGGGTTCCTCAAGGGGAATAGCCTGGGGCTCCTCTGGCATGGGCTGTCCCTGAGACAAGATGAAGGGAGTCATCGCCAAATCCAGTGGAGTCTGGGTGGAATCCGAGGAGGTGGGCTGGGGTCTCAATCCCTGGGAGAGAACTCTCTCCACCACTTCGAATGGCGAAGGAGAGCGTACCTCCTTGGCACTCAGAAAAGAAGCTCTCCCCATGTCCAAAGCAAGGATCGGAACCAAAGTGAGGGTAGCCTGAGGTCCAAGGGAACGGTTCTGATCCGAAAAGTTCATAGCCGAAGATGGATCCATTCCCTCGGGTCCGACTCCTTGTCCACGGTTCCGAGAGTCACTCGGATCCGAACTGGCCGGATCAGAGAAACTCAAGGTAATGGCCAGAGTAGAGGTTGGAGGAACGGTTGGCGCCGAGCTACCAGATCCAAAGAGTCTCGGATCCAAGAATCTCAAAGCAGCCGCATGGATCGGGGAAGGAGAGATGGGGCGGAAAAAAGGCATGGCGGTCCCCCCTCCAGAAAGAGAGGGACCTGGCAAGACTCCCATCTGAATCTGGGTCTGGATGAATCTCCACATCATCCTGTCCATGTCCAAGTCAGACAGGCTCCGAGTCTATCGTGAAGAAGCAACAGACTCGTATCTGGCTGGTCTGCGCAGTAAGGGTGAGGAAGGCCTCAAATCAGAACGGCTCAGGCGAAAAACAGGGTGAGCCTAGCCTGGGAGAAGCTGGCCTCAAGGTCTTGGATTGTGGAGTAAGAAAGAATTCCCTGTCCGGAGACCTCTTGCGGGGCCTATCCCTCTTCCTTTCTTTATCCTCTCAGCGCTTTTGTCTTTCTCTCTCCCTCATCTTTATCTTTGTCTCCCCCAATGCCAGAACAAGCGGGAGTTTGAGTCCCTGTCTGCGTGGGTGGGAGTACCGGAGACCGAGGCCGTGCCAGAATCCAGCTAAGAGGCAGGGAGAAGACCCTTGGCAACTAACTTGGCCTTCCTGTCCCTGAGGGCCCTCGGGTTAAAGCCTGCACAAATAGAACACTGTTGATAAATGGGGCACTCCCAAACATATTACACACACAGAGAGCGACCATCAGCCGGTGAGAGCTTATGGCCACACACTGCACTTTTTGAAAACTGACTTAGGCTGATCAGCCATAGTCTCACACTAATAGCTACTCCCTAAACATAACACACACACGCTGAAGGGAAGTTGGCCTAGAACTACTCAGTAATAAAACAAAAGGGGGGAGGGAAGGGAAAACTAACTACCATTTGAACAAAAAAGGCAAATTTGACTACTTACTTATCCCTGAAGCTCAGAGCAAAGGAGATCACTATGCTTACTATGGCGCGGCAAATGAGATCTGAGGGAAGACAGGAGATGGTGGTGTATTACGGGTAGGGGAAGGAGCACACAGCTTGGAGCAGATGCAAA
Source organism: Protopterus annectens (assembly GCF_019279795.1). Lineage (NCBI taxonomy): Eukaryota > Metazoa > Chordata > Ceratodontiformes > Protopteridae > Protopterus > Protopterus annectens. The sequence continues at coordinate 1,139,038,091 of NC_056746.1, forward strand.
AAAAAAAAAAAAAAAAAAAAAGGCTGTCGGTTGGGATCAAATACTGATCCGTATACCCACAGGTTGCAGATAAAATTAACTACTTCAGATTGAAAATTTCAGGTAGCGGCCGGCAGGCACTTGTGAACTGCTTCTGCTTTGGGCTCCTTCTCGGCAAAAAAGACTGATGTAATGGCGTCTGCTGCATGTTTTATACCCCTGACGACCTGACATCATGGAAGAGGTGATAGGATCCGATGCAAAAATCCCAAGACTCAGGCATTCGGGCAGACTGAGGGCTACCAGCAGGCAGATAACCCAAGTGTGATGACTGCAACAGTGAAACATGAAGAACACCTGTAAATATGTTCTCAGGTGGTAAGCTACCGGCTTTTTACTTTGCTCTATCAAGTTTAATCTCCTGATTTTGCAACTCCTACAGCGTCTTTTCCTGGTATACTGACTCACTACACATGGAGATGTATAAAATCTGTAATAAGTTAAAGCACCTCAAAGGCTGAAGGGTGAGCATTCTTTTGAAGTTGTAAGACTGATAAACCTTTGCTCAACTCTAATCAACTTCAGTGGAACAAAGCAGTATAGCGAATGCTGTGAACATTTACAAACTTACACAAATTCCCATTCTCCTATAGTACGTAAATTTAAACTTTAGACCTACTCACCCCAACAGGTTCTGTGCAGACATTTACAAACCATGGTGTTCAGACCTTGTTCATTTCAACTTAGAACCTCAGACACTGTGGAATCTGAACTCCAAGAAAACACTTCAGACCTTCTACAATGTCTGCTTGTGCCCTCAATTCACTAATCCAGCAGCTTTCAAAAGAAGATCAGCCTTACTAACTAGAGTTATTAGAATGAAAAAGCAAAAGATCCCCCAACTCTTTTTGCTCAAATAACTACCTGGATGTTTGGGGGGAGGGGGGGCCCCACAGGCCAGCCTGTAGTGGACTTTAAAGCGCTTATAAGTTTCTCAAAAATGATGTCAACGAGCAGGGAGCTCTAAAACAGAGTTTCACTTCCCTAATAATTTTCTCCATATTCCCAGTCTCGTCTCCAGGATAAACTTGCCTTTTACATCCAAAAGTGAGCACTCAGTTGCTCGTATACCACAAGTGTTGGCAAGGCTGACTGCATTACGGACTCAAACATATGTGCAAAGGACTGTGAAATATCTGCAACTGGGGCATTACAGTGGCATTAAATCATGCTCCATAAGATAAGAGGCTAAACCTGCAAAGTTCTACCATGCATACATTTGCCAATTATATGGTCTCGCCACTAAAGCCCTGATGGTGGATGTACCCAGATGACCCTTGTAACTGTAGGTCATGAGTCCAGACAGATGTATGGATGTCCTAGTATATATAGTTGCTGATACAGAGCGTAAGCACCGTGCTTTGGCCAACAGCCAAGACAGACAACTTTATGACAACAAGTTGGTCTTAAGTGTGCTCTACTCACCTGGAAGACTGGGGGTGGATAAATAGGGTTCTCGCACGACAATGTGTGCAGAGGTACAACACTGAAGACCACTGCAACCCCTCATTACTTTAACTCAAGGGCATAACAATCTACAGCAGCACAACCATCCTAGCCGATACACATACACAGGTTCTTGGACAGCAACATGTTAGACGGACATGAAGACCATATGGTGTACATTCTGTCACAGCACACTAGAAGGGGATACTCAATGTGTCAATTCCACCAACATCAGCATGCCCTCTCCACAACTGCAAAGTCTGATCCACTTCCATAGAGAAAAGCCTTTCCTACAACCAATTCCCATCTATAAAAGACTGAAATTCGAATTATGTAACTGCTTTCACATCATTACTACATCCAGAATCTGAAGAAGCGTACAACGCAAAAAAAAAAAAATCACTAACCCTCCCAGTGACAACTTCAAATGTTTTTCAAACAAAATCCTGCCTTTCACAGCCAATTACTAAACACATCCTAACCCATGACAATCCAAGCACAAGTTAATTACACAAGAAAAAGCAAAAGGCTAAATGTTTTTCACATTTCCACAAACACTTACCTCACTGGACTCTTATCCTTTCGAAATGGACTCCTACTTCTGGAACGTCTTCTGAAAAATAACAAACATTTTAAAAAGTGCATTTCATACCAATAACTTTTGAGTGTTCAATCGTATAAATAATGAAATACCTTAACTTGATAGGAGGAAAGCCAATTTTCCCACGGAAGCTGCTGTTAAACTTTGGTGGACCAGAACTACACACAAAAAAGCAAATTAAATATGTATGAAAATTCTAGTTTAAGATCATGACAACTTTTCAGTTACTCACAAATGCAAAGGGGAGTTAAAGATTTTCAGAGATTTTAGTACAGCTGTAAAATACAAAAAAAAAAACACAGTTGTGTGAAAGCTTACCATAACCATAGATGCCCATCTCTTCCATGTTGCAGTATTCTTAGTGTGGGATTCTCTACCTCAGGCGACCCCGAACACTAGCTCCTATACAAAACCTTAAGCCTGGTGGCTGTAGGTGCGTGGGAAATCATACGAAGGGCCACAAACCAGGGACCTTAAATGTGACAACTGCAAGCACAGACCTCAGAACTTAATTGCCCAGTTGAATAGTCCAGTAGTATGAAAGCCAAATATTGCCCACAAGTGTTAAGTGCCACTGGCTGGCTAGTCTAACCCTAGTCTAGGTGGTACTCCAGGGTGCCGTCTAGACAGATCAAAAGGAACAAAAGGGGATAGGATGGGGGGGGGGGGTTCTGCAACATGGAAGAGGAGGACATCTAGAAAATCCTTCCATGTGGCCCACCTAATCACAAAAGGGTTCGCATCCAGATCAATAGAGGTCATTGTACCCACCTACTCACTCATCAGACCCATCAGAGTGTAAAATACCCCATTTGGGATGCATCTTACAAGACATCTGCAACAGCTGGAAAGACCACAGAAAAACCTCACCAAGAGGATTACTGGCCTCAAATAGATGCTCTATGTAGCTCGACTGAAGAAATTCCAGCTGTACTCAGTTGCATACCGCCTACTCAGAGGTGATCTCTGCCTGACATACAAGGCCATGTCCAACCCAGAAGCTCCACCTAAAGAAAACCATATCCCCTCAAGTCACACGCTCTAGGGATCTAAACCTCACCTCAACAATAAACAGGACATGCTGGAGGGATAGATTCCTGCCCCAGAGACTTCCCATGCTTTGGAAAGTAAAGTTGTGTACACTTAACATAAATGCAGATGTTTGAGTGTATTCACTGTTGCAGTCATTACATTTGGGTAATCTACTGGCAGGTTGCCCTCATTCGGCCTGAATAACAAAGTCTTGGGTCCTGCGTCGGTTGCAGTCTCCTCTTCCATGACGACAGGTCGTCAGGAGTATAAAACATGCAGCCGACACCATTTTATTCAGGTTTTTCTTGCCCCATATATCAGGTGCCCCCCAAATGAGGAGAAGAAATATAAATATAAATATATATATATATATATATATATATATATATATATATATATATACATATATATACACACACACACACACATATATATATATATATATATAGACCTATAGATATATATATATATATATATATATCTATATCTATATCTAATCTATATCTCTCTCTCTCTATATATATATATATATATATATATATATATATATATATATATATATATATATATATATACATATATATATATATATATATATATATATATATATAGATATTATATATATAAATATAAACAGTAATATATATGTAAATGCACTTTTAGCAACATAAACTTTACCTTCATCTAAAAGCAAATACACCACAAAAGCTTTAGAATATAGTGAAGGAAAGAGAAATTATAGAAAAGGGGGATGGCGGGTGGGTAACCCGGACTGCAACAGTAAATATACTCGAACATCTACATTTATGTTAAGTGTACACAACTGTACTATGTTCTTAGTGTTTCACTGTTGCAGTCATTACATTTGGGTAGAATACTAAAGCTATGGATGGGAGGATGGAAGTAAATAGCATTACGAGCGGCTATAAGGACCTGCAGAACTGCAGTGGCAAAGCCTGCCCTGGAGTTGGAGTAGAGAGGCAAATTATACTGCTTTGTGAAGTTATGAACAGAGCACCAAGTAGCAGCTTCTAGAATGTCTTTGGGTGGAACTCCTCTGAGAAAGGCTGCTGAGGTAGAGGCAGCCCTGGTAGAATGTGACCTGATTCCCTTGGGCATAGGTTTACCACGGTGAAAGTAGCAAAAACGAATGCAGTGGCTTATCCACTTAGAAATAGTCTGCTTTGATATAGCCTTCCCCTTTGATCCTGAAACAAATGCCACCAGTAGCTGCTCAGACTTTCTTAGAGATTTGGTCCTGTTTAAGTAGAATCTTAGTTGTCTGTGTACATCCAATGAATGTAGAATTCGCTCCCCCTTGCCCTGCGGATTTGGGTAAAATGTTGGCAGATGAAAAGTTTGGTTAAGAGCCACACTGGATACCACCTTAGGCATAAAAGAAGGATTGGTCCTCAGGGACACCCTGTAAAATGTAATGTTGTTGTGTCTTTCGGCTTTTTCCCGGTTAGGTGTCGCCATAGCGGAACTCTGGTCCGCTAATGATTGGCAGTAGATTTTTACGTGCCGAGTTGCCAGCTCTGACGCACAACCTTCAACGAAGGTACGCCCATTCACGCATGTCTCTACGCAGAAGGTCTAGCTGAGAATCGAATGGGACGTCTTATTGTGAGGCGACAACGCTACCATGTAATAAAAGGCTCCACAGACACGAGAGCCTGTAGTTCTGAAACCCTTCTTGCTGAAGTGATTGCCCAAAGGAAAGCTGTTTTCCAAGATAAAAATTTCATATCCGCAGTAGCTGCTGGTTCACAAGGAGGCAGGGCGAGTTTTTCCAGCACAAAATTGAGGTCCCATGCAGGAGTTGGTGATCTTCTGGGAGGCCTTAAATTTTTGGCCCCTCAAAGATACTGTTTTAGCAGAGGATGAGAAAAGATGGAAGGCTCCATGTTGTAATGACCCGAGATGGCAGAGGCATGCATTTTTATTGAGGAAAAAGATAGGCCCTTGTCAAGCATCACAGTTAAGTATTGCAAAATCTGAGGGATATTTCGTTTTGCTGTGTCCGTTCCTTGTGCTTGGCTCCAAGCACAGAATCTCTTCCATTTATCAGCATAAAATTTTCTAGAACTAGGCCTTCTGGCTTCCAAAATGACATCCATCATAGATTTTGAATGATTAAATGATCAGCCATGCTGCAAGGTTCAGAGTTTGGAGCTGAGTGTGCAGAATTTGATTTTTCTGCTGAGACAGTAGATGAATATGAGGCAAGTACCATGGAGGGAGTTGAGACATATTCCTTAGAATTGGGTACCAGTGCTGGCGAGGCCAGTCCAGAGCAATTAGGATCATTTTTTTTTTCCTGTCTGACCTTTAGTAAGACCTTGGAGAGAAGACGCAGAGGGGGAAAGGCATAGACTCATAGGTTTTTCCAACTGAAGGATAGGGCATCCACTTTCCATGCTTGTCTGTGATAAGACCTTGTGCAGAATTTGTCCAGTTGATAATTTTGGGGTGAGGCAAATAGATCTATGTCTGGGCTCCATTTCTGTGTTACTATGCTGAAGATTTGTGGATCCAGTTTCCACTCGTGCGGGTCCATAAGATTTCTTCTTAGGTCATCTGCCAGACTTTTTTGTTTTCCTGGCAGGAGCGGAGCTTGAAGATGTACTCAGTAAGTCAAGCCTGTGTTCCACAATACCATGGCTAGTCTGCAAAGGGGGTAGGAATGTGTACCCCCCTGCTTGTTTATCTACCACATAAAGTACAGTTGTGTACCTACCATAAATGGAGATGTTAGAGTGTATTCACTGTTGCAATCATTACAATTGGGTTATCCTGCTGGCAGGCTACCCGCAGTCGGCCTGAAATCCAAAGTCCTGGTCTGGCATCGGTTGCTGTTGCCTCTTCCCTGACTTCAGTGCGCCAGGGGTATACAAGATGCAGCAAACGCCATTTTCTTCAGTTTTTCTTGCCCCAGATGTCAGGTGCTCCCAAGAAGGTAGGCAATACATATTGCTTATAAAAACACACAGTAAAATAAAAACAATACCTTCATCTACAAGCAAATACACCACACAGGTTGTATAAGATAAAGAAGTATAGATAAGTCCCAGCAAAGAAAGGGGGATGGAGGGTGGGTAACCTGGACTGCAACAGTGAATACACTTGAACATCTACATTTATGGTAGGTACACAACTGTACTATGTTCGTGTTTCACTGTTGCAGTCATTACACTTGGGTTGAATCCCAAAGCTGAGGTAGGGCGGCTGGGTCTAAATAGGATTAGGAGTGGCTATGAGGCCCTGCAAAACTGCGGTGGCAAAGCCTGCTCTGGATTTAGAGTAAAGTAGTAAGTGATAATGCTTGGTAAAAATGTGCACTGAACTCCAAGTTGCAGCCTCCAAAATTTCCTTGGTTGGTACTCCTCTGAGAAAGGCTGCTGAAGTGGCTGCTGCCCTGGTAGAATGTGGCCTAATATTGTTAGGCACTGACTTGCCATGCTGTGCATAGCAGAAATGAATACAGTGTCCTATCCATTTTGAAACCGTCTGCTTTGAGATAGCCTTTCCTTGTGATCCTGCAGTGCATGCTACAAACAGTTGCTCAGTTTTTCTGAAAGCTTTTGTTTTGTCCAAGTAGAAGCGTAGCTGCCTGTGTATGTCCAAAGGATGCAGAAGTCTCTCCCCTTCATTCTGGGGATTTGGATAAAATGTTGGCAAATTAATTGTTAGGTTAAGAGCCACACTGGATACTACCTTTGGCATAAATGTTGAGTTTGCCTTAGAGAAACCCTGTCCGGATGAAAAATGATAAAAGGTTCCACTGCCATTAACGCCTGTAACTCAGACTCTTCTTGCTGAAGTTATTGCTAGGAGCAGAGCAGTTTTCCATAAGAATTTTATATCAGCTGTATTGGCTGGCTCAAAAGGAGGCAGCGAGAGCTTTTCTAAGACAAAGTTGAGGTCCCATGTAGGTGTCGGTGCTCTTCTTGGGGGTCTTATGTTTTTGCCCCTCTGAGGTACTGTCTTAGCAGTGGATGAGAGAAAATAGGAGGTTCCGTATTGTAATGAGCTGAAATGGCAGAGGCAAGGATCTTAATTGATGAGAAGGATAAGCCTTTGTCCAGCATCGCAGTTAGGTATTGTAAAATCTGAGGAATATTTAGAACAAGTGGTTCAAGTCCTTGTGCCTGGTTCCAAGCACAGAATCTCTTCCATTTTTCTGCATAAGATTTCCTGGTGCTGGGCCTCCTGGCTTCCAAAATGACATCCATAACAGCTTTAGAGAGAGGTGTGTTCTGAGTGGCTATATTATCTGCCATGCAGCCAGATTTAAGGTTCTGAGTTGGCTGTGCAGGATCCGATTGTTTTGTTGAGTCAGAAGATGAGAAATTTGAGGTAAAGTCCAGGCTGGGCCTTGAGACAAGCTCTTTAGGATTGGGTACCAGTGCTGGCGTGGCCAGTCAGGGGCAATCTATCATTTTTGGATTCGCTTGTCTGACTTTTAGGAGCACCTTGGGAAGGAGAGGCAGTGGTGGAAAGGCATACACTGATAGGGTTTTCCAGCTGATTGACACAGCATCCACTTTCCATGCTAGTGAGTGATAAGTCCTTGTGCAGAATCTCTGTAGTTGGCAGTTGTGAGGGGAGGCAAAAAGATCTATGTCCGGGCATCCCCATTTCCTTGTTATCATGCTGAAGACCTGTGGATTTAGTTTCCACTCGTGAGGGTCCATGAGGTTTCTGCTTAGTTAGTCTGATAGAGTATTTCTCTTTCCTGGCAGGAATTGTGCCTGCAAATGTACTTGATATGTCAGTGCTGTGTTCCACAAAGTCATGGCTTGCCTGCAGAGGGGGTAGGAATGTGTGCCCCCTTGCTTATATACCACATAACTGTAGTATTGTCCGTCTTTAGTAATAGTTGTCCAGGATGTAGTAGATCCTTGAAGGCTGTCAGAGCATTCTGAACAGCTAGCATCTCTTTTTGATTGATGTGAAGATGCATTTGGTCCGCGGGCCACGTGCCCTGAATACATTTTCCTGCCATGTGTGCCCCCCCAGGCATAATCAGATGCATCTGTTGTTAGGGTCTGCCCGGATGTGGGTAAAGTGAAAGGCTGTCCCTTGTTGTGGTGACAAGCCAGTGCCCACCATCGAAACTCCTGTTGCAGGCAGGGAATAAGAGTTATTATTGTTTCCAGGCTGTGGCAATGTTGAGTCCAAACACTTTTTAGATACCATTGTAGCTTCCTCATATGCAGTCTTGCATAAGGAATTGGCAGGATGCAGAATGCCATGAAGCCCAAAGCCTGCAGAATTTTTCTTGCAGGTAGCTGGGTCCTTGTTGCCATCATTTGAAAGCAATGGGTCAGTTGCCTTTGCTTGTCTGGCATGAGATAAGCCATCTGGGCAGTTGTATTGAAGCTTGCACCCAGGAATATTATCTCTTGAGAGGGCACTAGTTTTGATTTATTTTCATTTACTGTGTACCCTAGGCAACTTAGTAATCTTTTTACAATCGCCAGATGCTTTAGTAGAAAGTCCTTGCTCTCTGCTTGAATAAGGCAGTCGTCCAAGTAGGGATATATTTGAATTCCTTTTTGTCTGCAAAATGCAATTACTGGTGCCAGGCATTTTGTGAAGACCCTGGGCGTAGTAGATAAGCCAAAGGGCAGTGTAGAGAATTGGTAATGCATTGAGCCAGCTATGAATCTGAGGTATCTTCTGCAAGATTGTCTGATTGGGACATGCAGGTATGCCTGTGAGGTCCAAAGTATCTATCCAAGCCTCTTTGCCCAGCATGGGTAGAAGTTGCTGCAGTGTCAACATTTTGAATTTTGTAACATCCAGGAAAGTATTTAGCATTGACAGATCCAGTATTGGTCTCCAGGCTTTGTCCTTTCTGGGTACCAGGAAAAGTCTCGAGTAAAACCCTTGTCCCTGTTCTTGCTGTGGTATTTTTTGAATAGCTCTCATGTCCATGAGAGCAGAAATTTGTTTTTGTGCCTCTGCCCACAGGTTTTGTGGCAGGTCTGGCATACCTTTTGACCTTGGTAGGGTGTGAACGTGGAACCTGTAACCCTGAGAAACAATATTCAGTACCCATTTGTCCTGGGTGATCATGTGCCAATTTTTGTGAGAAAAGTGCTAGTTTTCCCCCTAAGGGAGCTGCCAAAAGTTAAGTGTTTGGCCTTTGTAGAGGGAAGTCACTGGGACTGTTCCCTATAAGGTTGTGATTTGTCCTCTCCGCCTTTGAGGGCTGAAGCACCCCATTGTTTAGGTCTGTATGAGCCCTGGGGCTGAGGTCTGCCTCTTGGGCATCTTTCTGCCTCTTTGCGGCCTGACACAGGAAAGGACCAATTTTTAGAAGGCCAGTTCCTGCTAAATCTAGGTGGCTGAACCTGGAAGAAATCCTTTGCTGTCTGCATTGATTTTGCTTTATCCTCCTTTTTCTTTAACACCTCTTCTGCCTTAACACCAAAGTATCATGCTGTAATGGAGCATCCAATAATTTTGCTTTAACATGATCAAGTAAACTTTGTTCTTTTAACCAAGCATGCCTTCGAATGACAGAACCTGTAACTGCGGCTCTACAGGAAGCCTCTAATGAATCAAAACCACATTGCAAAGTGTGCTTTCCCACTTGTTCAGTTGCATGCAATAAATCCTGCATTTCCTTATTGTCAGGACATTCTGAGATTGTAAGCATTTTCTGTTTTAGCGAAGACATTAGGTACTGTTGATATTCAAGAATGTGAAACTGGCAGTTTAAAGCCCTTACAACTAAAGTAGCAGAAGTGTAAACTTTTTTCCCCCCATCTATCCAGTGCTCTAGAATCCCTATTAGAGGGAACAGGGTTTTTTGCAGTGGAAGCCTTGACCTCTTCGGGACCCTGAGAAATTGTTTCTGGGTCAGCAGCAGGGTTTTTATAAAGAAATTTATGAGAGTCTGGGACCCTGTAGTACCTATTTGGCATGACTGGTGCAGGGGGTAAAGAATCTGGAGACGAACTGGATTCAGAAAAAACAATCAACAATATCTAGTACAGGGGGGATAGCAAGGGGCCTGTGCTGAGGCAGTAAAACAAAGTCTATGAGCCTTTTCTTGGATTCTGAATAATCCTGGCTCTCCCAATGGAAATGCTCCCTCATTGTGTGCAAGGTTTCCCCAAAAGAGTAATCCTCAGGAGGAGAGGCTGAAGGGATAGATTCTTCAGCATCAGAGTCCTCAAAGAGAATACCCCTGTTCTGAAGAGGAATCAGAGGAAATAGAAACCTGGTCAGAGGAGTCAGTCAGTGTCTTGCCTAGGCCTTTTATCAGGAGGGGGATGGGAACCCCTGATCAGAGTAATAAGATCCTCGGCCATTGTAAGCATCTGTTTCTTTGGCATAGATGATTGTCCAGGAGAATGCTGTACTTGTTTGTCTTTAATGGTGTTTTAGACTTTGATTTAGCTGCTGAAGCGGACTTGATAGTAAGCTGTGTAGGTCTGAAAACACCCTCAGAAGCCGATGCCTGATCAGCAGGTCCGGACCCATCTGAGGGAATAGTTTCCGTAGGCCCTATACATTGAGTTTCCAGAGGCCTAGTTGTCTCCATGTGGGAGTCGGAGGAGGCCTGTGGCTCTGAGGTAGCGGGTGTCAGGGGCTGCAAAAGCACCTCACTGAAAACCTGTGACTGGCCTAGAAGAGGCTTAGTCTGTTTTGGACCTCGGATGCCTGTCCTTTTGTCTTTGCGTTTTTTATGAACTCCGGTCGTCTGTTGTTCCGACGGCATTATGTAGTTAAGCCTTTGGCCAAAGTAATGTAAAGCAAAATCAAACAGACACTTAATAGTGCGTTGGTTGAATCTAGCACAAAACCGACAACTAGCAACGTCGTGGTCAGAGCCTAGGCAAGGAATACAGTAAGTGAAAATCCTTATGAGGTATTTGCTTCCCTCAAGAAATACAATTGTTAACTTTTACTGACACCGGTCTGGAGCAAGAAAAAGTTTCCCCAATGGGGTACTTAACTTTATTGAAGTCTTCGGTTCTGAAATTCAATTTCGAAAATCTCAGGAGTCGGCCGACCAGCACTTGCGAACTGCTTTTGCTTCGGGCACCGCATGGCAAGAAAGACTGAAGAAAATGGCGTCGGCTGCATCTTATATACCCCTGGCGCACTGACGTCAGGCAAGAGACGACAGCAACAGACGCCAAACCAGGTCTTTGGAATTCAGGCCGAATGAATAGCCTGCCAGCAGGATAACCCAAGTGTAATGACTGCAACAGTGAAATACAATGAACATCCATGGTGTTGTCTATCAGTAGTTGTCCTGGATGAACTAAGTCCTTGAAGGCTGTCAGAGCATTCTGAACAGCTAGCATCTCTTTCTGATTGATGTGCAGATGCATTTGTTTTGGGCTCCATATGCCCTGAATGCATCTCCCCGCCAGGTGGGCTACCCAAGCATAGTTTGATGCGTCTGTAGTTAGGTTTTTGGGTGGTAGGGGGTAGACTCCATGACAATCCCTTGTTTTGGTGACACGTCTCTGCCCACCAAAGAAACTCCTGTTGTAGGCAGGGAATGAGAGGAATCATTGTTTCCAGAATGAACCAATGTTGACTCCATAAACTTTTTAGGTACCACTGAAGTTTCTTCATATGCAGTCTTGCATATGGAATTAGTAGAATGCAGGATGCCATGAACCCCAAAGCCTGCAGTACTTGTCTTGCAGATAATTAGGTTTTTGTTGCCATCTGTTTGAAGTATGTTGTTAGTTGCCTTTGTTTGTCTGGCGTAAGGTAAGCCATCTGGGCAGTTGTATTCAAGTTTGCACCCAGCAATGTAATTATTTGAGAGGGTACCCGTTGTGATTTTTATTCGTTTGTGTACCCTAGGCATTTTAGAAGCCTTTTTACAAATGCCAGATGTTGAGGAAGAATGTCCTTGTTCTCTGCTTGAATGAGACATTCGTCCAGGTAAGGGTTAAATTTGTATACTTCTTTATCGGAAAATGCAATTACTGGTGCCAGGCACTTTGTAAAGACCCTGGGTGCAGTAGATAAGCCAAAGGGCAGTGCAGAGAATTGGTAATGCAAAAAACCTGCCTCGAAGCAGAGGTATATTATGCACGATTCCCTTATTGGGACATGCAGGTATGCCTCTTAAGTCGAGAGTCACTAACCAAGCGTTTCTGCCCAACATAGGCGGTAGCTGTTGTAAAGTCAGCATTTTGAATTTTGGAATGTCCATGAACATGTTCAAAATCGATAAGTCCAGTATTGGATGCCAGGCATGGTCTTTTCTGGGTACCAGGAAAAGTCTTGAATAAAAACCTTGTCCTTTTTCCTGGGTACCAGGAACAGTCTTGAATAAAAACTGTCCCCTTTTTCCTTTTCTGGTACTGGTTGAATAGCCCCCATATCCATGAGGGACGTAGCTTGTTTCTGAGCCTCTGCCCATTGATTTTGTGGCAGATCTGGCCAACAGTTTGGAATTGGCAAAGTATGGAAATGAAATCTGTACCCCTGGGATACTATGTTTAATACCCACTTGTCCTGGGTAATTAACTTCCAATTTTGAGCATGAAGTGCTAATTTCCCCCCAAGAGAGCTGCCAAAAGTGTTTGGTGGAGGTAGAGGGAAGTCATTGAGACTGCTTACTGCAGGGTTGTGCTTTGTTTCATCCAGATTTGGAGGTGGAGGCACCCCACTGCTTTGACCTGTAAGAACCCTGTGATTGGTATCTAAAGCATTTTGAGCGCCTGGATTTGCCTTGAGAGGCTTTGTTGGACACAGGAAAGGACCAATTTTTAGTAGGCCAGTGCCTACTGAACCTGGGTGGCTGCACTTGTAAGAAATCTTTTACAGTTTGCAGTCTTCCATTTTCTTTAAAACCTCTTCTGCCTTACTACCAAACAGAGTATCATGCTGTAAAGGGGCATCCAACAATTTAGCTTTAATATGATCAGACAGATTTTGCTCCTTGAGCCAGGCATGCCATCTAATCACAGATCCAGTAACTGTGGCCCTGCAAGAGGCCTCCAAGGAATCAAAACCACATTGCAAAGTATGTTTTCCAACCTGTTCTGCTGCATGCAATAATTCCTGGTAATTCTTTATTTTCCACACAATCAGAAATCAACATCATTTTCTGTTTCAGTAAGCCCATAACATGCTGTTGACATTTAAACATATGAAACTGGCAACTCATTACAGCCGAGTGACGTCTCCAGGCGTTTCTGCAGTTACCTCCTACTGCTCCTCTAGGCGTCAAATATTGCCTGTTCACATTTGCATCAATTCCAAAATCATGTTAGGCAATAGGCAACAGAATATTTTATCGTGAAGGATATATGATTGCACACACAACTGTACTGATATAGGACCTCTGTCAATAAGTATTTGTTAGAACTGTAAGGTGACAACTTCATTTTTTAAAGGGTGAAGCCACACCCACTGGGAGTTAAAGGTACGCACTCAAAAGAGCTCTACTGCAGGGAATGAGTTAAGGCCCTAATTGCCAAGGTTGCAGATGTATAAACCTTCTTTCACCATCTATCCAGCGCCCTGGAATCTCTATCAGAGGGGGTAGGATTTTTGGCTGTAGAGGCCTTTACACGTTTGGGACCCTGTGAGATAGTCTCAGGATAAGCAGCAGGATTTCTGAATAGAAATTTGTAGGAGTCAGGAACCCTGTAATATCTGTCTGGCTTACTAGGAGCCAGAGGTAGGGAATCAGTAGCCATGTTTGATTCCGAAAACACATCAACAATGTCTAATACAGGAGGTATAGCCAAAGGCCTATGCTGAGGAAAAAGGAAATCCCTAAGCCTCTTTTTTGATTCAGAGAAATCCTGACTATCCCAATGAAAATGTTCCCTTAATGTATGCAAGGTTTCTCCAAAAGAATAATCCTCAGGAGGAGATGCAGATGTGATTGATTCTTCTGCATCTGAATCCTCATAGGGTGGAATAGAAAATTCCTGATCAGAAGAGTCGTCAGAAGAAATGGAAACCTGATCTGAAGATTCATAATCAGTGCCTTGCCTAGGCCTCTTAGCAGGAGGGGGGGACCCCTGATCAAAGTAATTAAGTCCTCAGCCATTTTGATCATCTGTTTTTTAGGCAAAGGGGCCTGAGCACGTGGCTCATGCGTCAGTTTAGACTTAGATGTTTGATCTTGCTTTTGAAGCTGGCATCAGTTTTACAAAATAAATGTTGAGGCCTGAAAACACCCTCAAAAGCCCATCCACAGGTTCACTACTGAGAATCTTGTGGCATACCAGACTCCGCATGGGTCACGGTCGAGGCCTGCGACTCAAAAGTAGCGGGTATCAGGAGCTGTGACAGCACCTCACTGAGTACCGGCAAACCGGCGAATGGCTTAGGAAAAGCTTCAATCAGTTTTGGACCTAGACGGTCTCTTGTCTTTTTCTTTGCGTTTTTTTGTGAACTCCGGTAGTCTGATTGCTTACCGACAACATTTCATGGTAATTAAATCTGGATCCAAAATATTTTGAAGCAAAAATATAACGACGCTTAATAGTGCGTTGGTTAAATCTAGCACAAAACCGACAGCAAGGCACATTATGATCTGGGCCTAGGAAAGGAATACAGTACAAATAAAAATCCTTATGAGGCATTTGCTTCCCACAAGTAATGCAATTATTAACTTTTACTGACATCCGTAAGGAGCAAGAAAAAGTTTCTGTAACAGGGTACTTGGCTTTAGTTGAAGACTTCGGTTCTGAAACTCGAATAAGAAAATTTCAGGAGTTGGCCGACCGGCACTTGCGAACTACTACTGCTTTGGGCACCTCGCAGCAAGAAAGACTGAGTAAAATGGAGTCGGCTGCATGTTTTATACCCCTGACGACCTGACATCATGGAAGAGCAATCAGCAACTGACACAGGAACCAAGACTTTGTTATTCAGGCCGACTGAGGGCAACCTCCCTGCAGATTACCCAAATGTAATGATTGCAACAGTGAAAGACGTAGATCAAGATTCCAATCTACATTAGGCACAGCTCTTCGCTAACCCTCTTCAAGAGGAACCTTGATGAGTGGATGGCAACCAAAGTTTATCCCAAGGATCATTTCAGTGGCTCTGCTGGAAAGAGGCACAGGGAACTAATCTAAGGGGGCGGCGAAAGCAAACACATTCTGGCTAGGCTTATAAATTCCTTTGGTTCGATAGCCTAGTACCTACCTATGATTATAACATTTTACACAACTATTCCATGGCCTTTTATTCCCATGTTACAGAATAGTGTGGGAAAGTGCCACAGCTTAAGAAGGGTGGAGGTAGAGGTAACAGATTCTAGAAACCCTGTAAGACTGTCCTAGCAAACTCTGCTCTGGAGATGTGGTCCAACTTGTAGTGTTTGATAAAGGTATGAACAGAAGACCAGGTGGCCATTTCCAGAATGGAGACAGCGTCCAGACCTTTGAAGAAGGCTTTGGAGGATGCCACAGCCCTGGTAACATGAGCTTTTATACCTCTGAAGTAGGTCCTTACCATGGTAGGAGTAGCAGAAGTGGAAGGTTTTTCTAATCCAGCAGGAATGGCTTGTTTGGAGTCTGCCTTGCCCAGGGCTCTGGAGTGAAAGCATACAAAAATCTGGTTGGATTTTCTGATGACTTGGTTTTGTCTAAAAAACTCAGTTGCCTGTGCACATCTAGTGAATGGAGTATCTTCTCACTATCATTAGTGGGAGACGGGAAGAACATGGGCAGGTGAATGAACTGGTTTAAAGAGAGTTCGTTGACCACCTTGGACATGAAAGAAGGGTTGGTGCACAGGGTCATCCTGTCCTTGTGGAAAATGGTGTAGGGTGGGCAGGCCATGAGAGCTTTTAACGGACACGCTTCTAGCAGAGGTAAGGGCAACCAAGAGAACACTTTTCCATATGCACATATGGAGTGTTGCAGAGCTGGCTAGCTCAAATGGAGCCAGTAAGAGTTTTTCTAAGATAAAGTTCAAGTCCCAAGGCAGTGGGACAGGTTTTCTTGGTGGTCTGATGTGCAAGACCCCTTTCAGGAACAATTTAACATGTAGTCTGTATAGCAAAGTGGGATCTAGGGATAAGCAGTCAGAGATTCCCGATAGTTGGACTTTCACTGAAGAGTATGAAAGGCCAGCCTTGATAAGTTCACATACACAAGTTAGGACTACAGGTACATCCGCTAGAAAGGGATCCCTATGCTTTTTGACACACCATTTGGAGAATCTTTCCCACTTTGAAATGTAGGATCTCCTTGTAGGTGGTTTCCTGGCCTCCCTCAGGACTGAAAGCACGTCCTTGGAGTAGCGGTGTCTGAAGGGAATTAAAAGTTTATTACCCATAGTGTTAGGCATAACATCTGAAGGGGAGGATGAATGAGTGTTCGGGTCTGTATTACGTTGAACTAAAACAAGTTATAACGTTGTAATATCAAACCCTAAAGTCCGAAAGTGGAAAATACTGAAGCCACAGCACAGACTTTTTCCCCAGGGAAAAAAAAATGGTGGGCTGTTTTCGGGGCTTTATTTCCTCCACTGTGGTGCGATCTCAGAGTCTGTATATTTAAGTAGGGGGGGGGGGGTGAAGCCAACTACTTCAGTATAAGGTCAAGTGTTTTTTTTTTTTTTTTTTTGTCATGAACAGCAATTTTTTTTTCCCTGGGGAAAAAAATTGCTGTTCTTTCCTTTCGGTGTTGTTGGGTTTCAGACACAAGGGTTCGATATTACAACGATCAAACTTTTGTAAGTTCAACGTTGTGATATAAACCCAAGTGTTCCCTTCTGCTGTGTGAGTAGGTCCACCTTGTGGGGTAACTTGCGGTGATTGTCCCTGTCGAGAGACAGCAGCAGGGGGAACCAATACTGCCTTGGCCAGTACGGAAGTCACCAGCAAGATTTTTTGGTTTGCCTTCCTGATCTATAGGGTGGACTGACTTTTGGCATGAGAGGGAAGGGAGGAAATGCATATAGAAACCATCCCTTCCATGAAATGTTGAAGGCGTCCACTCTCCAACCTAGTGGGGAGTGGTCATCGGTGCAGAAATTTTTAAACAGTCTGTTCTGGGGGGAGGCAGATAAATCTACTTGAGGCGTGTCCCACTAGTGGACAATGTGTAGAAAAACTTCCCTGTTCAACAACCACTCGTGCTGTATAGGAGATAATATGCTGAGAACATCTACCTGTTTGTTGGCCTTAGGATGGGATGTAGGTTGCCTGTAGAGATATTGTTTCTGGAGGCTAGGACTCAAATCTGTAAAGTTATCCTGCATAGGAGATGGGACTTGGTCCCTCCTTGTTTGTTGAGGTACCACACGACTGTGGTTTTGTCTGTGAAAATTTGAGTTTCCCATTTCAAATATTCTTTCATTTTGGTGATAGCCTCCGCAAAGATAATGCCCTCTGGGGGAGAGGACCTTCTATGGATTCCTCATCAGGGGAATAGTACTCCAGTGGAGAGGCAATCTGTGATGAATAAGTGACTGTCTCATCAGATGAGAAGTAAACCCGCTCTACTACTACTTCTCCTACATGACAAATAGGATGATGGGTTTAAGTAGCTGAGGCAGGATTAGGGCTGAGAAAGTACAGTTGTGCACACTTAGCATATATGTAGATGTTAGGGCGTATGCACTGCTGCAGTCATCACATTTGGGTTATCCCTGCAAAGGAAGCCCTCGGCCGGCCCGAATACCAGAGGCTTAGTATTTCTGCATCGGTTGCTGTCGCTTCAGGACTGACGTCAGGTCATCAGGAGTATAAAGTAAGGCAGCCGACGCCATTACATCAGTTTTTCTTACCCAGTCAGGAGCCCCCAAGTGGGAGCCAGGATAAGGTGGAAGAACCCCACCAGTCGAAAGTAAATACCAAAAACTTCCTTGTAAGGAGAGAGAGAGAGAGAGAGAGAGAAGAGGAGGGGGATGGAGGGAGGGAAACCAAAACTGCAACAGTAAATACACGAACATCTACATTTATGGTAAATGTACACAAAGTAGGAGCTGTGTACACTTACCACAAATGTAGATGTTGGAGTGTATTCACTGTTGCGGTCATCACATTTGGGTTATCTGCTCGCAGTAGCTGTCAGTCGGCCTAATTAAAAAAGTCTTGGGTCCTGCGTCGGTTGCTGTCTTCTTCCATGTCAGGTTGTCAGGGGTAGAAAACATGCAGCCGATTCCATTACATCAGTTTTTCTTGCCCAAATGTCAGGTGCCCCCTTAATGGGAAGCAATAAAACAAATTTACATACATACAAGGAAATACCTCCCATAAAAACAGCAAATACACCAAAAAGGCTTTTAAGCATAGTACAGAAGAGTAGAGGTATAGCCAAAGAATTTAGGAGGCTGGAGGGAGGATAACCAGGAACTGCAACAGTGAAAAACACTAACATCTACATTTATGTTAAGTGTACACAACTGTACTAAGTTCTTAGTGTTTCACTGTTGCAGTCATCACATTTGGGTAGATTCCCAAAGCTAAGGAAGGGAGGAGGAATTTAGATAGCATTAGGAGCAGTTATAAGACCCTGCAAGACTGCAGTGGCAAAGCCAGCTCTGGATTTGGAGAAAATTGGCAAGTGGTAATGCTTGGTAAAGGTATGTACTGAACTCCAGGTAGCAGCTTCTAGGATGTCCCTGGTAGGAACACCTCTGAAAAAGGCTGTAGAGGTAGATGCAGCACTGGTTGAATGGGGACTGATCCCCTGTGGGATAGGTTTTCCATTGTGCTTATAGCAGAAATGAATGCAATGGACTACCCATTTAAAATGGTTTGCTTTGAGATAGCCTTCCCCTCTGCCCCTGCAGCAAATGACACCAGCAGTTGTTCAGATTTACTTTGAGGTTTAGTCCTGTCCAAGTAAAATCTAAGTTGTCTGTGCACATCTAAGGAGTGCAGTATCTGTTCCCCTTTTGTTCTGTGGATTAGGAAAGAAGGTTGGCAAATGGACTGAGAGTCACACTAGACACCACCTTGTGCATGAAGGAAGGATTGGTTTTGAGGAACATCCTGTCCGCATGAAAGATGATGAAAGGCTCCACCGCCATAAGGGCCTGTAATTCAGATACCCTTTTTGCTGAAGTGATTGCTAAAAGAAAGGCTGTTTTACAAGAAAGGAATTTTAAATCTGCACTAGCAGCTGGCTCAAAAGGAGGAACAGTGAGTTTCTCCAATACAAAGTTAAGGACCCAGGCTGGAGTTGGGGCTCTCCTGGGTGGTCTTAAATTTCTGGCCCTTCCGAGGAACTTTACTTTGATACACGTGTCTACATTTCCTGCTGGGGATCTATAGTGTGCTGTGTTGGCGTGTTCGTCCTTATTCGCATGGCTGACTCATTTTTTTACCAATTTGGACATCCCTTTTTCAAGCTTGGATTATTCTTTTTTCTTTTACATCATTTCGAAAGTCAGTAAAGTGCAGCGAATGGTTATTGGAGTTTTTCCTGGTGAGTCGTTTATTACAACTACGCGAAATTGGAAACCATGTGGTGTGTTGATGTGGGCGCTTACTAACATTCATTCTTCGTGAGGATATATCATTCAACGGATCTAATCACTTTCGGTGGTGTAGTGTTTGCTTTGGGCGTCCCATTTGTTCTACTGTTTTGGGAACTTTTACTATCATTTGGTGGTACCAACTGGCGTATGTAATTGAAGTTCCATCGTGATTGTGACAAACGATACTATACCTTTTTTTGGGGGACATTTTGATCTTTTTGTTTGGTAACGTACTTCGACTACTTTGTCGTTGAAAGTATTATCATATACAGGAACGGACAGTGGGATTTATCAGGTCGTTGGATATCAGACCTTGAACTGGGAATGTGATTACTGTGCTTGAACTTTATTAATATGTTTTTTGCTGTAACCTCACCATATTTTTCATGAACATTTATGTTCATGATTTATGTGTAGGGATATAACTTTTTTTACTTTTGGATACTACTGGATATTACTTTAGTCTTCTATTTCAGTTTACCTTGGAATTATGGGAATTATGATCGTTTTTGGTCAAGTGTTTTTGAACTACATTCATGTTTAACATCAGTTGGCGACTATCGTTGTTTGCTTATCTAATCAGGATACCAACAAAATTGGTAGAACTTTATGTGATGTATACATAATCACACTTATATAATTGTCTTATGTGAACTATATGAATGTTTAACATTAGCTGGACAGTATTTTTGTCAATGTACCTAATCAGGACATAAATGAGACCACTAGGATCATATTTAAGTATGCTTTATATGCACATATTCGTATGACTTTTTCAGGATTATATGTATATGTCTTTTGATTTATAAATGCTGTATACCAGTTTGAATTAATCTTTAAATATTGCATATGTTGAAATAACAACATCTAAGCTTATGGGAATTTTTTATTCATGTTTGGATATTAATATGTTTTGAACTAGTATACCAGCTATATATTATTTACATATTCTTGCCAAACGTTTTTTTTGGCTATCTGCAACATATCCTGATATTATTTAGTAGTTTCTACATAAATACCTTAGTCATATTGTTTTTTGGAAATCAATGACCATATTTGATCTAAGTACTATAAATGCACTTTTTTGGATGATACAACATATATAATCTGTCTATATTACCTGGGCTGTTTATATCATTCAGGGTCTGATTACTAAATTTTTCTTGATTTTGTTTCGTCTCTCGGACCTTTTGAACTATATATTATTGCCCTGGTTACACTAGCATAAAAATTTTCTATATTTAAGGTGCTCAACACTTGACCTGTTTAAGTGGTTTGATACTGTGCATTGGACTGTCACAGTATTTATTCACTCAAATTCGATTTTTTATACCATTATTGTCCTGTATTGGACGTGGCTATTGTTTGTACAATATTGCACAAACTGAATTACTGCCATTATTGTCCGATGGTTGATTGCTTTTTTCTTTAATACAGGGCGTGGTTGCTTTCATATTTATACATTATTGATTTTACACCAATAATGGATTTAAATAAAATATTTCTGGACCTATCATCCGATAGGGATGATCTTGCACCCTTTGGTATTGGTCAAGTTTCTGAAGGTTTAGCAAATATTAGTTCCATAAAGCCGGAACAACGATGTGAAAAACTATTTAGTGATTTAAACAAAAACACGAAAACACTTAGATCTTTTGTTTGGCACCTTAAATTACTTAAAGCGTATTTGGTTAAAGGCATTAGTCCTAGGGGTTTGAGAGTCAAAATTCAACCTCTTGTAGCTGACCCTGATGATATTTTAACTACGGAATGGTTATCCATTCAACAAGAATGTTCAATGAAGTTTGTTGAATCTCTGTCTAAGTATTACACTAGGATTATAGATAAAGAAACTTTCAAGGTGTTACAATTAATAGATGATTGTAATCAATATCAGAATGATACATTTTTTTCTGCATCATTATCTAAACTTAGTTCAGATCTGTTAAATTTTGATACTCATCTTAAGGAAAGAAAACTTAAAAAATTTTCTCGTGATCAGTCTGATTACGAGAGGGGGCAACCCTTTAAATATACTAGACATGTTAGATTTCAAGAGATGCACAATAGAAATACATCCAGTTCCAAAAGGAAACGTCCACGTTCCATTTTGAAAGGACGTGGTAACCATACTGATACCACTGATTATGATACATCATCAGGTACTGACACGGAAACACAGCACACCATGGAGTCCCCCCCACTCCTAAACGTAAAAATTACACATCCCCTTTAGGCAACATCGAGGGAGGAGAGGAGGCAAGAAACACAAGAAGGGTTACAAGTCTACAGAATCTTATGGAAGTATTAACGAACAAGTAAATTATGTTGCTGCCAACAATGTCTGTAATATCTCTAGCACTGTAATAACACCTGAACAAACATCTTTATTGAATAAAGGCTTATCTTTTATACCTGGCTTTTTTGTGCCTGAAGACACTTTTGCACAGGATTTATTTACATTTTGTAGACTCATTAACCTTAAATTGTTTTTTCAGGAAAAGGGGGAAGAACAGCAGCAAAAAATGGATATCTTTAAATATCATGCCTCCTCATTTATACCGCCTATGCATCCTTCTGTAAATCTTTTTTTACGCAGTGTACTTAGTGATTTACATTTTGTGTCTAATACTTGTCTACCTATGCCGAATAACATGACTGACAATGAATTGTCTTGTTTAAATGAACTAGCACAAAATAAAGAACTTGTTATTCTTCATGCAGATAAAGGTGGAGCGGTGGTGGTGATGAATTGGAGTGATTATGATATCGAGGCTCACAAGCAATTGGGTGATGTTCGATATTACACCAAAATGCCACTTGACCCCACCTCTGTGTTTAAACATCAAATTGATAATTTTTTGCATTCTGCGGTTGACAATGGGATAATAACAACCAAAACTTTAAGTCACTTAACTATCACTGATCCTGCTAGACAATATATTTATTTTCTGCCAAAGATACACAAGGATCCTTTACATCCACCAGGTAGACCCATTGTATCGGGTATAGGATCACTTACTGAGCCCCTTTCTGAATTTCTGACCAGGTATTTAAAACCTTTACTTTCATGGGTTAGATCCAGGATACAGGACACCACCATGCAGATAGAGGGGAATTGGTGGTTATGCACACTAGATGTAAGCTCACTATACACCAACATCCCTCATTGGGCTGGTCTTAATGCCATCGAATATTGGCTTTATAAGTCAAATATTCATCAACCTGGTTTTAACACTTTTTTGATTAATCTCACCGAGCATGTACTTACGAAAAATGTCTTTTTCTATGATAAGGAATGCTATTTACAGATTAAAGGTACAGCGATGGGGGCATCTTTTGCCCCCATATATGCTGATCTATTTATGGCATACATTGAGGAGATTCTGATATATGATGATACTCAATCTGTTTTTGCCTGAGATTGATATCTGGCGGAGGTATTTGGATGATTGCTGGATGGTGTGGAGATCTGACATTGAGTATCTCCGTGAATTTATGGAATATTTAAATGATAATAAATGGGGAATACAATTTACTATTACCCATGACCAGAACTCCATAACGTTTTTGGATGTTTTGGTCACAAGAAATCAGGATAATACCTTGAATACTGAAGTATATAGGAAGTTTCCCCAATATAACACCTTACTCCATGCCTCCAGCTACCATCCAAAACATATAGCCAGAAACATTCCTAAATCACAGTTTATTGGAATCAGACTTAATTGCTCGGATGATGCTAGTTTTAAACATCATTCTCAGGATCTATACCATAGATTCATGAATAGGGGCTACAGTTCAGGGTATGTTACCATGGCCCAAAACCATGCTGGGGTCTACGTAGACATGATCTATTGACATATAAGAAGAAACCTTCGTCAAAAAATATATTACGTTTCACTACAACATTTGGTAGAAATACTAATAGATTTATGGACATAATTAAGGACAATTGGAACATATTGAAGGCGGATGGTAATATTAATACGATAATTCCCAATGTATGTTCTTTTTCTTTTCGTAAAGGAAAAAACCTAGCAGCACATTTCAATCATTACAAACATCATTCTGATTCTGTACTACCTCAGTTATATCAGACCACCATTATGGGTGACAAACTTATTGGCTGCTTCCCTTGTGGTCATTACATTAACTGCAAACATATTCTGAAATCAAAAGAATTTAGTAGTAGAAATAGTAGCACAGTATATGACATTCGATTTTTTGCCAACTGTAACACTGACTGGGCTATCTATATGGCTTGTTGTAGTTGCCACTCTTTTTATATAGGTCAGACCTCTCGGCCTTTCAGGTTACGTATGTCAGAGCACTTGAGTGACATTAAATGCAAAAGAACTACCAATGCTTTATATAAACACACACTCAAACATCAAACAGCTAAATTTCATTTTATTATTATTGATAAACTCATTGGTGATCCAACCCATAAATCTGGTTGGCACCATAAACTTGATACAAAAGAAAAGAAATGGATTACCAAACTTGGTGCCCTATTTAATCCAGGGCTTAATGAATATTTATGAATTAAATTCATGTGATGTCTAAATATTACTTAGTGTAACATGAATATTCATGAGTTTAATGACTATGATGTTTCTCGTCAGCCAATCAAATGTATTGTTTTACTATACAAGACTTTTTTCATTTGGTAAGCTTTTTTCTGTTATACACTGAAGAAGGCCAGGTTAAATCCAGGCCGAAACCGGTCTGTTAAATTAAGCTTTTTATGAAGTCTTAAGTAGTTTTAATAAACTACATTTTTTCATGGCTCACTTGTTGCTGGCTTAGTTTTTTCTTTACCTTCTGAGGAACTACCTGAGCAGTGGATGACAGAAGAGGGGAGGTTCTGTGTTATAATGAGCAGCAATGGCCGAGGGGTGAATTTTGATGAAGGAAAAAGAAATTTCCTTGTGAAGCATCTCGGTTAAGTATTGCAAAATCTGAGGTAAGTTGGGTGCTGCTGTGCTCATCCCCTGAGATAGGTTCCAGGCACAGAAACACTTCCATTTTTCAGCATAAGATTTTCTAGTGCTAGGCCTCCTTGCCTCTAAAATGATATCAATCACTGGTTTACAGAGGGATGGTAAGGAAGAAATTAGGTAATTAGCCAGGCTGCTAGGTTCAGGGTTTGAAGCAGAGGGTGGAGAATCTGGTATTCCTGCTGAGACAACAAAGTAGGGGTCAGAGACAGGTGCCATGGGGCCAACAGTGACACTGCGCAAGTGGGGGTACCAGTGTTGGTGTGGCCTATCTGGTGCAATCAATATTGTCCTTTTATCTGTCCTGTTTGATCTCTAGTAGTACTCTGGAGAAGAGAAGCAGAGGAGGAAAGGCATAAACTGATAGTTTTTTCCAGCTGAAGGACATGGCATCCATTTTCCTAGCTTGTTTATGGGGAGTCCTTCTGCAAATTTTGTCCAATTGGTAGTTCTGGGAGGGAGGCAAACAGGCCTATATCTGGGCTCCCCCATTTGTCAACATGTTGAAAAACTTTGGTCCCAGCTTCCACTCTTGTGAGTCCATGAGGTTTCTGCTTAGTCAGTCTGCCAGTGTATTTAGTTTTCCTGACAGAAATTAAGCTTGTAGCTGTACTTGGTAGCTCAAGGCTGTCTTCCACAATGCCATGGCTAGTCTGCAGCGGGGGTAAGAATGGATACCCCCCTGCTTATGTACCACATCACAGTGGTGCTGTCCGTCTTTACCATTAATTGTCCTGGAAGAATGTGGTCCTTGAAGACTGTCAGAGCATTCTGTACAGCTAGCATTTCTTTTTGCTTGATATGCAGGTGCATTTGACTTGGGTTCCAGATGCCCTGAATGCACTTCCCTGCCAGATGACTCTCCCATGCATAGTATGATGCGTCTGTTAGGGTTTGAGCGGCAGTGGGTAGAGTGAATGGTAGTCCCTTGTTTTGGTTGCAAGCCTCTGCCCGAAGAAACTCTAGGCGCAGGCAAGGTAAGATAGGAATCATTGCTTCTAGATCCTGAGAAAGTTGACACCATAGGCTTTTTATATACCATTTTAGTTTCCTTATGTGCAGTCTTGCATATGGAATTAGAAGAATCCAGGAGGCCATTGCAGTATTTGCCTTGCAGATAGCAAGGTTTTTGTGGCCACTAGTCTGAAGTAGGTAGTCAGATTAATTTGTTTCTCCGGCGTGGGGAAAGCCATCTGGGAAATTGTAATCAAGCTTGCTCCCAGGAATATAATTTGTCGACAGGGTACCAGGTGCGATTTCTTTTCGTTTACAGTGTACCCCAGAAAAGTTAGCACCCTTTGTACAAAGGCCAGATGATTCAAAAGTATATCCTGGCTTTCTGCCTGAATTAGACAATCGTCCAGGAATGGGTATATTTGAATATTTCTTTGCCTGCAAAATGCATTGACTGGAGCTAGGCACTTTGGCTTATCTACTGCGCCCAGGGTATTCACAAAGGGCAATGCAGAGAACTGATAGTGTGTGTAGCTTGCTTTGAAGCATAGGTATCTTCTGCAAGATTCCAAGATTGAGATGTGCAGATATGCCTCCTTTAAATAGAGTGTTGCCAACCAGGCATCTTTTCCTAGCATAGGAAGCAATTGGAATAGTCAGCATCTTCAATTTTGTGATCATCAAAAAGGTGTTTAAAGTAGACAGGTCCAGGATAGGACGCCATGAATTTTCTTTTCTTGGTACCAGGAAAAGTCTTGAGTAGATAACTTGTCCCTTTTCCTCTTCTGGTACAGTTTGAATAGCCTTGATGCTTAAAAGGGAGAGTACTTGCTGTTGTGCCTCTGCCCACTGATTTGGGGGTAGATCTGGCCAAATGCTTGGGGTTGGTAACGTGTGGAAGTGAAATCTGTATCCTTGGGACACTATTTAAAACCCATTTGTCCTGGGTAATTAGTTCCCAGTTTTTGGCCTGCAGAGCAATATTTCCCCCAAAAGGGAAATCCTCTGGAGGGGAAGCAGAGGGAATAGAGTCCTCTGCATCAGAATCCTCATAAGTAGATAAGGGTAAAGCCAGGTCATCAGAAGAAACAGAAATTTCAGAATCCTGGTCAGAAGATTCAAACAAATTCAGTCCTAGGACTCTTAGAAAGGGATGGCTCACTTCCCCTGATAAAAGTTATAAGGTCTTCAGACATTCTTATTTGTTTTTTTAGGCATAGAGGCCTGAGCATGCGGCTTGGGTGTTGGTTTTCTAGACATGGTTTGAGCGTTAGGCCTTGAAGAAGGTGGCGTCAGTTTAATATGCAAGTCCGTAGGCCTGAATACACCGTCAGAAGCCAGTGCCTGCACAGCGGCTCCGGACCCATCCAAGGTAGAGACATCCGCAGATTCCACAGTTGAAGTATCTTGCGGCATTACCAGACTCCGAATGTGTCTCAGTAGAGGCCTGCAAATCAGAAGTAGCGGGTATCAGGGGCTGCAGAAGCGCCAGAGTACCGGCAAACTGCCGACTGGCTTAGGAGAAGCGTCATCAGCAGCTTTGGACCTAGGCGGCCTGTGTCTTTTTTTTCGGAATGCCAGTAGTCTGAGGGCTTACTGACATTTCTGGATAACTGAACAGAGAATCGAAATATTTAGAAGCGTAAATATACAGACGACGGATAGTTCATTGGTAAATAAGGCACAAAACCGACAGTGAGGTACGTCAGGGCCTAGGCAAGGAATACAGTATTTATTTAACATTTATTTTACCAGGATAAGTCCAACTGGACATCATGTGTCCTTTTTCAGTGGAGTCCTGGGGAGAAAAGCTCCAAAGAAATAGTGTACATACACGCTTTAGTTAATAAAACTGGCATAAAAGATAAGAGAAACAATGAAGTACAAAAAAAAAATTATGTAGAACAATAAGAACTCGGGAGTAGTACCATTACTTACAATATATACAAAAAGTATACTTCAGGTGAGAGTATAGTGTATGCATTAAAGGCTTCAACGGGTCACTTACACATGGAAAAGTGGATCTTCAAGGGGGGGGGGGTCTTTGCAGTTGCAGAGAGGGTTAGTATTGAGGTGTAATTTAAGAAGGCCTTTAAAGGTGCCTGTGTGACTTGGTAGCCTGAGTTCAGGTGGGAGGGTGTTCCATGCTTTGGCAACATCATGGGAGAATAAGGCCTCCCCAGAAAAGTTATTGCATGGATTAACTTCAATCAGGTTTTTGAGACATGAACATAGCTTCCTTTTAGGGTTATGAAAGTTTAGCATGTTGGCAAGGGCAGGGCACATTCCCAGATGGAAGAGAATTTGATGGGCTATGATCAGTTGGTGGTAGCGTAGGAAGTTTGGAAATCCTAACCACTGCAGTTTTGTTAGAGATTGGCAATGGTGGGAATGTGATTACTGGCAGTGAACCTAGCTATTTTATTGTAGCATGTAGAGAGTTTGTTCAGGTTGGTTTTGTTAATACTGGTGAGAAAAGGAGAGGCGTAAAGTAGTGTTGATAAGGGATGAGTTCTGACTACTGCAGTTCTAGTCTCAGGGGTTAGGAATAGTTTGCAATGATTATAGGCAACCTAGTTTTTTATGGACTTTAGAGATATTTTGGGATATGTGCATGCTGTACTGGAGTGATATGGGTGCCATTGGTAGACATGATGGTAAAGATGGCATTGTAGTGTTTGGTTGGGTAGAATAGTATTAGCTGTGTTTTCTTGCTGTTAAGTATTAGTTGGTGGTAGTTTAGCCAGTTCTCTACCTCAGTGAAGGATTCTTGGGCTTTACTTTGAAGTAATTGGATGTTTGTTTCTGAGCAGATTAGGGTAGTGTCATCTGCATACTGGACAATGTTGGCTTAAGTGGTAGCTAGGTGTAGATTATTTGTAAATATGTTGAAGAGAAGGGGGGCCAAGGATTGAACCTTGTGGGACACGTGACAGGGAGTGGGGGAATAGGGAGTTGCCCCATTTGACAGATTGTGACCGGTTGTTTAGGTAACTGTTAAACCATTGCAGAGTGGGGTCATCAAGGTTGAGTTCTGCTAGACAGGTGAGGAGTTTGTTATGGGAAACTGCATCAAATGCCTTGGATAGGTCTAAGGTGGCAGAGACCAGCTTTCCTTGGTTCCTGTGTGAGTTTATGGTATTGGAAAAGTTCATTAGGGCACTGTTGGTGCAATGGGAAGGTCTGAATCCATGTTGGGTTTTAGTTAAAAGGTTGTTGGTTAGCAGGTGGGTAAGGAGTTGGTGGTGGATACATTTTTCTAGAATTTTTGAGAGAGGTGACAGGATTGCAATGGGACAGTAGTTGGATAAATCAGTAGAGGGACCTCCCTTGTGGAGGGGGATGATATATGAGGTTTTCCATGATGAAGGAATAGTATGCAAGGAGATAGATCTGTTAATGACGGGGTATGAGATGGCCTTGGATGCAATTTGTAGATATTTAGCTGGAAGACTGTCGGCAGCTAGGGTGGTAGGATTGAGTTTTGCTAAGAGATTTTGAATGGTAGATGTTGGTAGTGGGGGTGTGTGTGAAAGAGGTTGAGTTACTCTGGTAGTTTAAGAGTTGAGGTTGGGTTGTGGGTGATATTGCACTTACCAGGTTCAGTATTGAAGAGGTAAAGTAGTTATTGAAACTAGAGGGTATATGTGAATCAATACCTTTGATATCTGGGGGGTGGTGTGGTGACTTTTCCAGGCTGAAGGATGTTGTTCACTGCAGCCCAGAATTTCTGTGGGTTGTTATGTTTCCTTTGTAAGGTAATATAGTGGTTTATCTTGTCGAACCTGCCCTGTTTTTTGCTTTATTTCTGAGCTCAGCAAAGCTTTGTCTAGTTTCGGGAGTTTTGTATTTTTGCCAAGTTAACCAAGCTTTGTCTCGAGTCTTGAGTAAGATTTTAGTGGCTTTGTTTAACCAGGGTTACTTCTTAATCTTATTGTTTTCAGTGGGGCTAGTTGGTTTAAAATCCCTATGAATTTGGCATTAAAGTATTCTACTGCAATATTCAGGGGAAGAGTTTTTATAGGAGCCCAGTCACAGGATTTTAGGGCTTCTGAGAATTGTACTGGGGAGAAGTTTTTGTGGGAGCGGATTTGTAAGAGAGCGGGGGTGTTGGTAGATTTTAGTTTGTGCCCAAGGAGAAAGGTTGGGTTATGGTCACTGCGGGAATCGGTTTAGTATCCCAGATAGGTGGTCAGTAATGGGCTGGTTAGTCAGGAACCAGTCTAAGGTGGATTCACGTTTGGTGGTTTTGTCAATTCTTGTGGGCGAGTGTACGAGTTGTATGAAATTATATAGGTTTATGTGGTTGGTAGCTATGGGTGAGTGTATGGTGTTCCAGTCTATGTTGACATCACCTAGGAGTACAGTTTCTTGGGACAGGGAATGGGAAGCCCAGTGGAGTACAGATTTTAGTGTCTTAATGCAGTCTCCTGGTGGTATATAAATGCTGAGTAGGTTTAGTTGTTTGTACTGATTTAGAAGGATTTTGGTGAATAGGGTCTCGGCAGTGTTGAAATCTGGGGTTTCTTTTTGAAGTAGCTGAACTTTTAAATTGGATTTGTAAAGAACGGCAATGCCACCACCTTTTCTGTGAGCTCTGTCTACTCTTAATATATTGAAACCAGGTGGTTATGAAGTTATCTTTAATGTGGGGTTTAAGCCATGTTTCTGTAATCACTATAATATCTGGGTTATATACAGAGATTGTTCCATATAACTGTTCTATTTTATTTATGATACTGCAAATGTTTAGGTTTAGTATGAGCATATCAGTGGATTTGCGTTTAAATGGGAGATTGGGGTCAGGTGCGGTATATGGGTGTTATATGGGTGTTGTTTGTTGGGCCAGGGTTGGGGTGAATATCACCTCCTAGTAGTAGTTGAGCTGCAATGCTGGTGATGTTTTTAAGATAGAATATAGTTAGGAAGTGGTATTTGAGGCTGTGTTTTTTTTAGATTGTGAGGTATAATGGATAGGAGAGGTGAGTTGCAAGATGAAAGGGTAATAGATAATTAGTTGTGTGTTTGCAGGTATGGAGGGATTATTTGTGGTGTATGATAGGGTGGGTGATTTGATACAAACATGGTGTTAAGTGGGTGGTGATAACTGGCAATGATGGAGACAAAGTAAAGATAGATGCATAGAGAAGGCAAGAGTAATGGGATGATATGGTTGTGGGAGAGTGGTGTTGGTAACATGGTAATTGAGTTCTCTGTGTTAAGAGGGCTGTGGATGGTTGTAGAAGGAGAGGAGTTATATGAAGTTTTGTGGTTAAAATAGAGGGTGTTTTGGGTTTGATGGAGTGAGTGTGATTTAATTTTAATTACATGCAGTATAAACACTCTTAAGTTATGCAATAACAACGTTAGGCAAAATACAATTAAAATAAATATTTCAATGTCAAAATAGATAAGATAGTAAATGCATGCAGTAGTAAGGTTTCTTGTACTATGGATATTCTATTCAGATACAGTTAACTAACTTATACAACATATAAAACAGATGATGTCCTTTGGTTTATTTCTTACTTGGGCGGGCAAGAATCCTGTCTGTTGCTTTAGTACAGCACATAAGTGCAGCACACCTAGGGTACGCTTCCCCCAGAGATTAGCGTCACTGCTGTCCACTAACTGATGGCAGCTGTGAAAAATCTATCAGACAGACCTGCTTGGGTCACCGGAGAAAAAACAGTCTCTGGGGACAAAAGAGTCCTTATGACCAGTGCTAGAATTCAACAAAGTCCCTTCCCAGTCCGTCATTCGTAAAACTGCTAAATCCACCAAACTAGCATTGTCTTAAAGCAAACACACTTCTCTACTTCCTGGCCTCTTTCTGCTTCGTTATGTAGATTCACACTATCCGCTGCCCTGTCTCTGTTGCTCCACAAGCGTGTGCATATAAAATCGGCATAACTCTGGCTCTGGCAGCACCAACAGAACAGTAGCAGCATAACTCAGTTATATCTTCACATTATGCACTTTCTTTTTTTCTTCTTATTCTTCTCTTTTTCCCTACAAGCTTTATTGTCTCAGGAGATCGCGATTTATGTATT
This sequence comes from Protopterus annectens, assembly GCF_019279795.1. Classification (NCBI taxonomy): domain Eukaryota; kingdom Metazoa; phylum Chordata; order Ceratodontiformes; family Protopteridae; genus Protopterus; species Protopterus annectens. The sequence goes on from NC_056746.1 coordinate 1,139,069,668, forward strand.
CCACAATGAAGTATTCAAGAAACTGTCAAGCAGCCTCCAAACCAAGTAAAAAATTAAAACAAACTGAGTATAGCATTAATTTAAGCTAATAAAGTTGCTGCTCGGCGATTTCCAAGCTCAGTACTTGTTCACAGAAGGATGGCGGGTGTCAGTATGTCACTTTTGTCTCAACATTTGATAAAACTTTACATCATGATACAACAGCAGGGTGCAAGACACAGGCTAGACACCCTCAGTCATTAGGAGAATCATATTCTTATAGATGCCCTGAAGACATATGGGAAACACTGGGAACGACCGAAGCAGTCAACAACACAAACTTCCTATTTAGAGTCAGCTGAAGAAACAGAGAGATTATGGTCGGCCAGCCTCTATTTCCACATTCAGAAAAGATGAGATGGATTATACAGAGGAGGAAGATGACAGAGAGCTACAATCTGCAGATGGTCATGAAATCAGTAACAGATGTGCATATAATATGGACTTGGTTTAGACAGACAACTTGATCCTCATGTAATGTTAATCACTGAAGAAGTCTATGGCGGGGAGGGGGGGCTTCAAACAATTCCACTGGCTCAAAAATGTTCTCCCATACTCCTGTCCATCCACTTTGACTACTGAGATTCAGACATCAGACAGAACCAAAATGCAGCTGTTCTACGACACTCCGGCTCCTTCCCTGCTCCTATGATGCTTCTGCCTCCAACTCTCTCACTTTCATGGATCAATTTTGCTGTTTAGAATCTTGGCACGTCTTCAAAAGACGGTCCTGTAAAAATACAAACAAATTACTACCTCACCCCGATGTCAACTAAATTTAGAAAGATTAAAAGAGATGATGTTTCGGCCGATTTCTAAATCTTTGAGGTATTTGCTTTCCACAAGAAATGCAATTAACTTTTTACTGACATCGGTAAGGAGCACGAAAAAGTTTTCCCAACGGGGTACCTGGCTTTAGTCGAAAACTTCGGTTCTGAAACTCGAAAACGAAAATTTCAGGAGTCTGCCGACAGGACTTGCGAACTGATTCGGCCACGGCAAAAAAGACTGATGTGATGGCGTCGGATGCATGTTTTATACTCCTGATGACCTGACGTCATGGAAGAAGAGACAGCAACCGACACAGGACCCAATACTTTGATAATCAGGCTGACTGAGGGCTACTGTGAGCAGATAACCACAATGTAATGACTGCAACAGTGAAACTCTAAGATCTGTACTATGTTTGTGTTTCATTGTTGCTGTCATCACATTTGGGTTCATTCCCAAAGCTGAGGAAGAGTGGATGCAGTCAAGGAGACTAGGGGCTGGCTAGGATGCCCTTGCAGGACTGCAGTGGCAAAACCTGCCCCAGATTTGGAGAAGATAGGCAGGGGGTAATGCTTGGTGAAGGTGAGAACAGATGTCCTTGTGGCAGCCTCCAAGAAGTCCCTGGTGGGGACTCCTCCGAGGAAAGCTGCAGAGGTGGAGGCTGCTCTGGCAGAGTGAGTCCTGACCTCCTTAGGAGGGAAGTTTCCCATGTTGCTTGCAACAGAAATGAATGCAGTGTGCTATCTATTGGAAATAGTTGGTTTGGAGATGGCTTTGCCTCTGCCCCTGCAGCAAAGCTGACCAGGAATTGATCAGACTTTCTGAATGATTTAGTCCTGTCTAGATAAAATCTCAGCTGTCTGTGCACATCTAGAGAGTGCAGGATCCTTTCCCCCCTTCTTTTGTGGGTTAGGGAAAACTTATCTTTTGAAAGAAATGAAAAAAACATTTACAGGAACTCTGAAGCACAAGAATCACAGACTCGAATGAGTGACACTAAAGGCATGTTTATGTGTAATAACGGTTATATTTGTCCTTTTATTTTCACAGGGTTGCATTATTACTTTCAACACTGACATTAAGGTAAAATTCAATAATCATTTTAACCACCGTTCAACTTTTGTAGTCTACGCTGCAGTTTGAGAGTCTTGTCAGTCCTTCTATGTGGGGAAAACTATTAGGAAACTTTCAGACAGGGTAAAAGAGCATTTAGCAGCCATCAGGGCACAAGACAACAATGCTTTAGGCAGACAGTGCAATTTGTGTTTCATTTACTATATTCAAGTTTTTCATCCTTGAACAAGTGAATCAGTTCTTTGGGGACTGCGAAACACTGCTTGAACTGAAAGAACTAAGGTGACAATTGTTGCTAAATGCTGAAATGGCCCCAGGGCTGAATTAAAACTTAAATGTTATATGTGTTTTGAAGTGGTTTGGCTAACAGCCCAGAAACACCTTTCCTGTCTTAGTGGTTTTATTGTGTACTAGTAACTTGAGATGAACTGTAATTGGTCCTATATTCAACAGCATTGCTTACATTAACCTTGATGATTTTTTAGTGGTGTGCAAAGTATTTAAACACCGTTTCTCTTTATGAAGATTATTATAAGCTCTGAAAAAGTTCGATGTAACAATAAACGAACGAAACCGCTTAGCAACAGTTTCGGATTGGTGAGGTTTCTTTACATTTTTTTTTTTTTTTGAGTTACATATATATAAATCAAAAACTTCTGTGTGTGTGTGTGTGTGTGTATATATATATATATATATATATATATATATATATATATGTGTGTGTGTGTATATATATATATATATGTGTGTGTGTGTGTGTAGATCTATATATATATATGTGTGTGTGTGTGTATATATATATATATATATATATATATATATATATATGTGTGTATATATATATATATATATGTATATATATATATATATATATCTGTGTGTGTGTGTGTGTATATATATATATATATATATATATATATGTGTGTGTGTGTAAATATTTGTATAGATATGCATGTGTATGTATAGAGCTGTGTGTATATATAAATGTATGTGGATATATATATATATAGATATATAGATATATATATATACACACACACACACACACACACACACACACATATATATATATATATATATATATATATATAGATGCACATGTAGGTTCATACTAGCCTATCTGCCCTAGGGCATTTATAAGCCTAGCCAGAGTGTGTTTGGCTTTCGCCACCCATGTTAAATTAATTCTGCTATGCCCTTTTTCAAGGTTAGTATACTGTGCCTCTGTCTAACAGTGACACAGAAGTGATACCCGGGGTAAACCTACGACCTCCCATCCACTCATCAAGATTTCTCTTGGAGAGTCAATGAGGGACTCTGCCTAACCTGGACTGGGATTTTATTCCAGAGTGAAGGGAGCCTATGGGTTATGAATCTGTCCCTCCAGCATGTCCTATTTATTTCTGTGGTGAGGTTCAAGTCTCTCAAGCGCGTAGCTCGATGGGATTTGGATTTTCTGAGGTGCAGCATGTCCATTAATTCCGGGTTGGACATGGCTTTATACGTAAGGCACAGATCGCCTCTGAGCAGGCGGTATGTCACCGAGTAGACTTGGAGTTGTATATACATACACACATATATATATATATATATATCTATATATATATATATATATATATATATATATAGCTATATAATTTTTTTAGTCCGAATGGAACAAGTCCATTTTCAGCGGAGGCCCGGGGAGAAAACCTCCACATTGCAAATAATTGAGGCTTAAGTATGTAGTTACATAGAAATCAACACAATAAGAAATCACTAACAATTTATAGTGAAGGTTCCATGTAATAGAAGCAAACATTGAGGGTTTATGGTAGTTATATAGAGATAACATTATACATGTTAGAAGCGTGTATGAGAGAAAGACATGTATTTCAAGGATGAATGTAAGAATCTAGTTAAGATAAAAGGTTGTTAGTTAAGAAGGAAAGTTTTAGTGACTATAATATGGGAGAAGGGTGTAGGCTCAGAATGGGTAGGAATTGAGCTATATTCCTGATAATAGGATTCTAAAGTTTGTAGAGAAGTGTATGAATTTTGGGATGGGGAAGGTTATTAATGGGTATTTCACCTCTGTGAGCTAAGTTTATCTTACATTTGTCATAAAAAATATATGTATATATTTTTTGTTTTTGGTTAGTCTAGGTGGAGACATGGACATAACTATGTATTT
>NC_056746.1:1139081224-1139082867 GCF_019279795.1 Protopterus annectens
CCCTCGCTGTCTGTTTTGAGCCTTCTTCAATGCCCAAAGTATTTATTGGGCTATATTTGTCTCAGTTCTTTCGCTCTTGTACTCCGTATTCCAAAATGGCTTCAGTAAGCCATCTGACTACCTATCTCCCAAAAAAACGCAAAGATAAAAACAAACCGCATAGGTTCAAACTGCCGAAGACGATTCCGTTTAGCCAGTCGCCAGTCCACCGGTACTCAGGTATTTTTGCAGCCCCGTCCCCCTTCTAGAGATTTGCAGGCATCTCCTGAGATCCATTCAGAGTCCAGTATGCCGCGAGATGCTTCTTCGTCTATGGAACCTGCGGATGTCTCTACCTTGGATGGGTCTGGAACCGCTGTGCAGGCACCGGCTTCCGAGGATATATTCTGACTTTCCGATGTTTGTATCTAACAGACTACTTCGTTAATGACTAAATCTACTGAAATTCTCAGGCCCAGAGTTCGCACTACACCTAGGAAACCGATCAACGGACATTCTCAAGTTCCCATGCCACAGAAACAAATGCTTAGAACGGCTGAAACCCTTATTACTTCAATTACGGGAAACCAGCATTACCCCTCTAAAAGACAAAGAAATGATTTTCCTTCTGATTCTTCAGACCATGAGTCTGATGACTCTGACCCCTGTAAGTACCCGGACATACCCTTATCTACCTATGAGGACTCAGATGCAGAGGATTCAATTCCCTCCGTCTCGCCTGCAGAGAACGTTGCCTTTGGTGAAACCTTGCATACCCAAAGAGAGCATTTCCGCTGAGAATGCCAGGACTACTCGCAGTCCAAAAAGAGACTCAGGGAATTTTTAGACTTGCCTCCGCATAGGCCTCTAACTACTCCCTCTGTCCTGAATACTGTAGATGATGTCTTCATGGAGTCCAGCCTTACCCCTGATACTTAAATACCTGTAACTAAAAGACTGACAGCTACTACAGAGTACTTGACTCTCAATAATTTCTCTTTAAAAATCCCACTGCGGATCCAGAGACCATTTCCCAAGGACCTAAAGGTATTAAGGCTTCTGTAGCCAAAAACCATACCCCTTCGAAGAGGGATTCTAGGGCTGAAGACAGAGGGGGTAAGAAGGTTTACACCTCTGTAACTCTTGCCATCAGGGCTATACATGTTCACATGTTGAAGTACCAGCAGCATATTATTGATCTAACTAAAAGTTTTAATGATTTCTGATTGTGCAGAAAATAAAGGACTTACCAAGACTTATTGCATTTTGCAAACCAAGTTGGTAAACATACTTTGCAGTGTGGTTTTTGATGCCTTAGACGCATCTTGCAGGCCTGCTGTCACTGGGTCTGTTCTGTGAAGCCATACTTGGGTGAAGGAACAAATCTTGCCAGACCATATCTAGGGAGAATTACTTGATGCTCCATTAAACCAAGAATGTTTGATGTAAAGTTATTTAGTTTCGCCGTTCATTCTTACACATGGGTTCGGAGCAGAGCCATCGGCTCAGAGTCCGCCGCTTTCACAAGCTTAAGATCTTAAAGTAGTTCGAAGCAAAGTTCCTATCCGATGAAGCTCTCTCACCTACCTCAGTTCTAGTTTGCTGCTTCAACAGATCAGAGGTAGAGAGCTCGGGCCAGTATTATTTAATTCTTATCCTTATAG
>NC_056746.1:1139112043-1139192043 GCF_019279795.1 Protopterus annectens
TGACCCCAAACCCAACGGTTACGCCCATTCACTCATGTCTCCACAAAGACACTCTAGCTGAGAATTGAACAGGACAACATCTATCTGTGAGGCGACAACGCTACCGCAGCACCACCTGCGCTGTTCTCAGTAATTAAGTACATAAAATATTTAAAAACCAGCAAACAGTACTAGACTGGTGTTAAAATGTAGGAAACAAAACCATGATGGAAAAAAGAAGTTTCAGTCTGCAAGTGTGTTTCTCCATAAAGGGAACAGGACCCCCCCCCCCATCTACTACAGACAAAGTTCAATTGTTGTGGAAAAATAATGGAGGTGGTTACTTCGGTTACATCACTGTAAAAATTGGAAATGTTGAAACTATGTACCAGTGGGCATACGCAGAGAAAGGAGGGTGGCCTAATGGTTAAGATGTTTGCCTTACAAACACAAGGTGCAAGGTTTGAGTCTCACAAGGGATAACTGGCTAAGCTTAAAATGGCTCGCAAGGGCAGTTAGCTTAGTACTAACCTATAAACCTATAAAAAATTAAGTACATCACATTTGGGTTATCCCTGCCAGGGCAGCCCTCGGCCAACCCAAATACCAGAGACTTAGTATTTCTGCAGAGGTTGCTGTCGCTGGAGGACTGACGTCAGGTCGTCAGTAGTACAAAGTAAGGCATCAGATGCCATTACGTCACTTATTCTTGCCCTAACCTGTCAGGAGCTCCCAAAGTAGGATGCCAGATTCTGGTGGAAGAACCCCACTAGTGGAAAATAAATACCAATATATCCCTTGTAAGGAAAGAACAACAAGGAAGAATGGTAATAAAAGGAGAACAAGAAGAAAGGGGAAAGGAGGGAGGGAAACCAGGACTCAACCAGTGAATACACTCATCTAAATTCATGGAAAGTGTACACAACTGTACTATGCTCTTCGTGTTTCACTGTTGCAGTCAACATATTTGGGTTGCCTCCCAAAGCTGAGGAAATGGGTGGAGGCAGTGAAAAACTAGGGGCTGGCTAGGATGCCCTGCAAGACTGCAGAGCCAAACCCTGCCCTAGATTTGGAGAAGAGCGGCAGGTGGTAATGCTTGGCAAAAGTGTTAACAAATGTGCAGGTGGCAGCCTCCAGGATGCCCCTGGTGGGGACTCCACTGAGGACAGCTGCACAGGTGGAGGCTGCTCTGGAGGACTGTGTCCTGACCCCCTGGGAGTGGAGGCACTACATGCTGTTTGTAGCAGAAATGGATGCTGTGTGCTATCCATTTGGAAATGGTTTGCTTGGAGATGGCTTTGCCTTCTGCCCCTGTAGCAAAGCTAACCAGCAACTCATCAGACTTACTGAAGGATTTAGTCCTGTCCAGACAGAATCTGAGCTGTCTGTGCACATCTAGAGGATGAAGAATCCTTTCCCCTTGCTGTGGGGATTAGGAAAGAAGGCAGGCAAATGAATGGATTGGCTGAAAGCCACAGTAGGCACCACCTTGGGTATGAAGGATGGGTTACTTCTGATGGATACCCTGCTTGCATGGATGAAGAGTTCCACAACCACGAGTGCGTGCAGCTCAGACTCTTCTGATGTCCAGAAGGAATGCTTTCTTCCAGGAGAGAAATCTTAGCTCTGCAGAATAACCAGGTTCGAAAGGAGGCAGGGTGAGCTTTTCCAATACAAAGTTCAGGTCCCAAGCTGGTGTTGGTGCCCTTCTAGGGGGGCTCATGTTGCTAGCCCCTTTAAGGAACTGTTTGATCAAAGGGTGTGAGAAAAAGGGCTGCTCAGTGGGAAAATGAGCAGAAATAGCAGACGCTTGAATTTTTATTGAGGAAAGAGACCACTGTGTAGCAGGTTAGCTAAGTAATCCAGGATGAGAGGGATGGAGGGGCTAAGCCATGTTGTCCCTCAGCCTGGATCCAGGTGCAGAAACTTTTCTATTTATCTGCATAAGACTTTCTGGTGCTAGGACTTCTGGCCTCACAGATAACACCCGGAACCTGTTTACTGAGGCTGGCAGATTGGTTCGGGGTTAGAGAATAAGCCAAGCTGCCAAATTGAGTGTCTGCAATTGGTATGAATGAATTCCCCTTTCCCTCTGGGTCAGGTGGTTTGGAATCTGAGGAAGATGGCATGGAGGCAGCGGCGACAAGCTGTGCAGCAAGGGGTATCAGTGTTGTCAGGGCCAGTCTGGAGCTGTAAGAATGGTACTTGGTTTTTCCTCCCTTATTTTGAGCAGTTCCCTGGGGATGAGAGGAAGGGGAGGAAAGGCATAGAGCGGGAGACTGACCCAGGGGAAGGACAGGGCATCCATTCTCCAAGCCATCCAGTGATGCTCCCTGGTGCAGAAATTGCTGAGCTGATGGTCGGTGTGGGAGGCAAATAGGTCGATGTTCAGAGTTTCTGATTTCTGAGTTATTATGGTGAAGGTACTTCTGTTGAGCTGTCACTTGTGTGGGTCCAGAAGGTTTCTGTTTAACTAGTCTGCCAGGGAGTTGAGAAAGCCTGGTAGGAATTGTGCTAAAGGGTCATGGTTAGACTGCATAGAGGGTAGGAGCGAGTCCCTCCATGTTTGTTGCACCACATCACAGTGATGTTATCTGTTTTGATCAGGAGAACCCCTGGAGAGAGAAGGGTTTTGAAAGCTATCAAGGCGTGCTGCACAGCCACCTCTTTTTGATTGATGTGCAGAAGGATTTGCTGTGGGCTCCATTGGCCCTGTATGCACCTGCCGTCCAGGTGTGCATCCCAAGCGTAATCTGATGCGTCTGAGGTGAGGGTCTGGGTGGCAGGGGGAGGGCAGATGGTCAGTCCCTTAATGTGGGAGCATGCTGTTGCCCACCAAAGAAATTCCTTTCTGAGGCAAGGAATTATAGGTAGAAGAGTTTCCAGGTATTGACAGTGCTGACACCAAAGGCTCTTTAGGTACCACTGAAGTTTCCTCATATGTAGTCTGGCATATGGAATGAGTAGTACGCAAGATGCCATGAACCACAGAGCTGGCAGGACCTTCCTTGCAGACAGCTAGGGCCTGGTGGCTAGTTGAGAAAAGCAGGCTGTCAGGAAAATTTGTTACTCTGGTGTAAACTATGCCATCTGGGATGCTGCATCCAGACTTGCTCCCAGGAAGTTTGTCCTTTGGGTGGGCACCAATTTGGATTTCTTTTCATTGATTGTATACCCCATGGAGGTTAAGTAAGGTCTTTACAAAGGCCAGGTGCTTTAGCAGTTTTTCATGGCTGTCTGCCTGAATAAGGCAGTCATCCAAGTATGGGTAAATTTGAATATTTCTTTGCCTCCAAAAGGCAATGGTCAGACATTTTGTGAAAACTCTGGGAGCTGTAGATAAGCCAAAGGGAAGCACAGAGAACTGAAAATGTGGAGATCCTGCCCTGAAGCGGAGATGCTTCCTGCATGATTCCCTGATAAGAATGGGGAAGTAGGCCTCTTTTAGCTCTAGGGAGGCTAGCCAAGTATCCTTGAAGAGCATGGGTAGCAACTGCTGGAGGGTGAGCATTTTGAAATTTGGGGTCACCAGGAAGGTGTTTTGAATGGATAGAGAGAGGATGGGGAGCCATGTGCCCTATTTTCCGGGCACCAGAAAAAGTCTGGAATAGAAGCCTTGGCCTATCTGTTCTGCAGGAACATGCTCTATTGCCCTCAGAGAGCAGGGAAAGTATTTTCTTTTTGTGCCTCTGCCCACTGATTCGGTGGAGATTTGGGAACCCTTTTGGGATTGGAAGGATATGGAAAGAAAATTTGTATCCGTGAGCCACAATGTTCAGAAAGTAGAGTTGTGTACACTTACCATAAATGTAGATGTTAGAGTGTATTCACTGCTGCAGTCATTACATTTGAGTTATCTGCTTGCGGTAGCCCTCAGTCGGCCTGATTAACAAAGTCATGGGTCCTGCGTCGGTTGCTCTCTCTTCTTCCGTGACGTCAGGGGTATAAAGCAAACAGTAAACGCCATTACATCAGTTTTTCTTGCTCCAGATGTCAGGTGCCCACTTAATGGGAAGCAATAAAACACACACACATATATATATATATATATATATATATACACATACACATATATGTATATACAAGGATATACATCCAATAAAAAAAGGCAAATATACCAAAAAGCTTTTAAGCATTGTAAAGGAGAGAAGAGGCATAGCCAAAAGAAGTCAGGGGGCTGGAGGGAGGGTACCCAGGACTGTAACAGTGAATACACTAACATCTACATTTATGGTAACTGTACACAACTATACTATGTTCTTCCTGTTTCACTGTTGCAGTCATCACATTTGTGTAAACTCCCAAAGCTAAGAATGGGAGGAGGAATTTAAATAGCATTAGGACCAACTATAATACCCTGCAAGACTGCAGTGGCAAAGCCAGCTCTGGATTTAGAGAAAAATGGCAAATGGTAATGCTTGGTGAAGATATGTACAGAACTCCAGGTAGCAGCTTCTAGGATGTCCCTGGTAGGAACACATATGAGAAAGGCTGCAAAGGTAGATGCAGCCCTGGTTGAATGGGGTCCGATCCTCTGTGGGATAGGTTTTCCATGATGCTTATAGCAGAAATGAATGCAATGGCCTATCCATTTAGAAATGGTTTGCTTTGAGATGGCCTTCCCCTCTGCCCCTGCAGCAAATGCCACCAGCAGTTGATCAGATTTCCTCTAAGGTTTAGTCCTGTCCAAGTAAAATCTAAGTTGTTTGTGCACATCTAAGGAATGCAGTATCCGTTCCCCTTTGTTCTGTGGATTATGAAAGAAGGTTGGCAAATGAATGGACTGATTGAGTGCAACACTGGATACCACCTTGGGCATGGAGGGATTGGTTCTGAGGGACACGCTGTCCGCATGAAAGATGATGAAAGGCTCCACTGCCATAAGGGCCTGTAACTCAAGATACCCTTCTTGCTGAAGTGATTGCTAAAATAAAGGCTGTTTTCCAAGAAAAGAATTTTAAATCTGCACTAGCAGCTGGCTTGAAAGGAGGAAGAGCGAGTTTCTCCAATACAATGTTCCAGTCCCAGCCTTGAGTTGGGGCTCTCCTGGGTGGTCTTCAATTTTTGGCCCCTTTGAGGAACTGCCTGAGGAGAGGATGAGAGAAGAGGTGAGGTTCTGTGTTATAATGAGCTTAAAATGACTGAGGCGTGAATTTTGATGGAGGGAAAAAAAAAGGAGTCCCTTGTGAAGCATCTCAGTTAAGTATTGCAAAACCTGAGGTAAGTTGGGCGTCTCTGTGCTCATCTCTTGAGATTGGTTACAAGCACAGAAACTTTCCATTTTTCAGCATAAGATTTTCTAGTACTGGGGCTCCTTGCCTCTACAATGACATCCATCACTAGTTTATTGAGGGATGTTAAGTGAGAGATTAGGGAAATAACCAGGCTGCTAGCTTCAGGGTTTGATGCTGAGTGCAGAATCTGGTTCTCCTGCTGAGACAACAGGGTAGGGGGTCAGAGGCAGGTGCCATGGGGCCAACAGTGACACACTGCACAAGAGGGGATACACCAGTGTTGGCGTGGCCAGTCTGGTGCAATCAGTATCGTCCTTGGTTTGTCCCGTTTGATCTTGAGCAGAACTTTGAAAAGGCAGAGGAGGAAAGGCATAAACTGATAGGTTTTTCCAGCTTAAGGACAGGGCATCCACTTTCCAAGCTTGTTTGTCGGGAGTCCTTGTGCAAAATTTGTCCAATCAGTGGTTCTGGGGGGAGGCAAACGGGTCTATATCTGGGCTCCTCCATTTGTTTGTCAAGATGTTGAAAATCTTTGGTTCCAGTTACCACTCGTGTGGGTCCATGAGGTTTCTGCTTAGTCCGTCTGCCAGTGTACTTAAGTTTTCCTGGCAGGAATTGAGCATGTAGACGTACTTGATAGCTCAAGGCTGTGCTCCACAAAGCCATGGCAAGTCTGCAGAGGGGTAAGAATGGGTACCCCCTGGTTGTTTATGTACCAAACAACAGTGGTGCTGTCCATCTTTACCATTAATTGTCCTGGAAGAATGTGGTCCTTGAAGGCTGTCAGAGCATTCTGTACAGCTAACATTTCTTTTTGATTGATATGCAGGTGCATTTGACTTTTGTTCCATTTGCCCTGAATGCACTTCCCTGCCAAGTGTGCCCCCTATGCCTAGTCTGATGCGTCTGTTAGGGTTCGGGCAGCAGGGGATAGAGTGAATTATAGTCCCTTGTTTTGGTGGTAAATCTCTGCCCACCAAAGAAACTCTAGGCATAGGCAAGGTAGGACAGGAGTCATTGCTTCTAGAGCCTGAGAATGTTGACACCATGATCTTTTTAGATACCACTGTAGTCTCCTCGTATGAAGTCCTGCATATGGAATTAGAAGAATGCAGGAGGATATAAACCCCAAGGCTTGCTGAATTTGCCTTGCAGATAGCAGGGTTTTCATGGCCACTAGTTTGAAGTAGGTTGTCAGATGAATTTGTTTCTCTGGTGTGAGGAAAGCCATCTGTGAAGTTGCCTTCAAGCTTGCTCCCAGGAATATAACTTGTTGACAGGGTACCAGATGCGATTCATTTTTGTTTATGGTGTACCCCAGACAAGTTAGCACCCTTTGTACAAAGGCCAGATGATTCAAAAGTATGTCCTGGCTTTCTGCCTGAATTAGACAATCGTCTAGGTATGAGTATATCTGAATATTTCTTAGCCTGCAAAATGCAATGACTGGAGCTAGGCACTTTGGCTTATCTACTGCGCCCAGGGTATTCACAAAGGGCAGTGCAGAGAACTGATAGTGCGTGTAGACTGCTTTGAAGCGTAGGTATCTCCTGCAAGATTCCCTGATTAGGATGTGCAGGTATGCTTCCTTTAAATCGAGTGTTGCCAACCAGGCATCTTTCCCTAGCATAGGAAGCAACTGTTGAAGAGTTAAGCATCTTAAATTTTGGAACTACCAGAAATGTGTTTAGAGTAGACAGGTCCAGGATAGCACGCCATGAATGGTCTATTCTGGGTACCAAGAAAAGTCTCGAGTAGAAACCTTGTCCCTTTTCCTCTTCTGGTACAGTTTGAATAGCCTTTATGCTTAAAAGAGAGAGAACTTGCTTTTGAGCCTCTGACCACTGATTTGGGGGTAGTTCTGGCCAAATGTTTGGGGTTGGAATGTGTGGAAGTGAAATCTGTATCCTTGGGACACTATTTAAAACCCATTTGTCCTGGGTAATGAGCTCGCAAGGTTTTATGCATGTAGGACAATCTTTCCCCCCAAAGGGGCAGTCAGTTGAGAAGTGCTTGCAAGTTTTAAAAAGTCGTCACTGATACAATTTACCATGGGGGAGTTTTACTACTACCAGATTTGGAAGAGGGAGCCCCCCCACCCCCTGCTTAATCATGTGCGTCTGGGTTTGGACTGAAGGCCTGGAAGAGGCAGGAAAGGACCAATGCTTAGAAGGCCAATGCCTACTACATTTTGGAGGTTGTACTTGTAGGAAATCTTTAGCAGTTTGCATAGATTTAGCTTTTTCCTCCATCTTTTTAAGAACTTCTGCCTTGTTGCCAAACAGGCAGTCCTGATTTAAGGGAGTCAAGAAATTTAGCTTTAATATCTGGCAAGGAATGCTTCTTAAGCCAAGCATGCCTTCTAAGTACAGACCCAGTGACAGCAGCCCTGCAAGATGCCTCTAGTGAATCAAATCCACATTGAAAAGTATTTTTTCCAAATTGTTCAGCAGAATGCCTTAAATACTGTAAATCCTTATTTTCAGCACAGTTAGGAACCAACATAATTTTCTGTTTAAGCAGTCCAATAATATGCTGCTGATACTTTAACATATGAAACTAGCAGTTTAAGGCCCTAACGGCCAAGGTTGCAGAAGTGTATACCTTCTTACCCCATCTATCCAACGCCCTGGAAGCTCTTATCAGAGGGGGTAGGATTTTTGGCAGTAGTAGCCTTAATGCCCTTGGGTCCCTGTGAAATTGTCTCAGTATCTGCAGTAGGATTTTTAAAAAGAAACTTGCGAGAGTCAGGAACCCTGTTAACATCCATCAGGTTTTCTGGGAGAAGGAGGTACAGAATCAGGGGCCAAACTAGATTCTGAAAAGGCATCATCAACAATGTCTAGTACAGGATGGATAGCTAAAGGTCTGCATTGGGGCAGGAGTAAATAATCCCTAAGCCACTTTTTGGAATCAGAGTAATACTGGCTTTCCCAGTGAAAAGTCTCACTAAGAGTATGCAAGGTTACACCAAAACAGAAATCCTCTGTGGGGGAAGCAGAGGGAATAGAGTCCTCTGCATCAGAATCCTCATAGGTAGATAAGGGTAAATACTAGTCATCAGAGGAAACAGAAATTTCAGAATCCTGATCAGTAGTCTCATAAGCAATTTCAGTCCTAGGTCTCATAGAAGGGGAAGGTTGGCTTCCCCTGATAACAGTAATAAGGTCTTCAGCCATTATCTGTTTTTTAGGCATAGGGGCCTGACCATGTGGTCTGGGTGTCAGTTTTCTAGGCATGGATCGAGTTTTAGGCCTTGAAGAAAAAGATGGCGTCAGTTTAATATGCAAGTCAGTAGGCCTGACTACATCCTCAGAAGCCGGTGCCTGCACAGCGGCTCCAGATCCATCCAAGGTAGAGACATCAGCAAGTTCCACAACTGAAGTATCTCGCGGCATACCGTACTCCGAAAGGGTCTCAGTAGAGGCCTGCGCATATCAAGTATCGGGTTATCAGGGGCTGCGAAAACACCTGACTGACTACCGGTGAACTGGCGACTGGCTTAGGAGAAGCGTTGCTAGCAACTTTGGAACTAGGCGGCCTGTGTCTTTATCTTTGCGTTTTTTCGGATTGTCAGTAGTCGGGTGGTTTACCTTAGACATATCTGGATAATTGAACAGAGCACCAAAATATTTAGAAGCGAAAATATACCGCCGGATAGTTTGTGGTTTAAATAAAGCACAAACCCGACAGCGAGGTACATCATGGTCAGGGCCTAGCAAAGAATACAGTACGAATGAAAATCTTTAAGGTATTTGCTTTCCACAAGAAATGCAATTATTTACTTTTACTGACATTGGTTTAGAGCAAGAAAAAGTTTCCCCAACGGGATACTTAGCTTTTACTTGAAGACTTCGGTTCTGAAACTCGAAAACGAAAATTTCAGGAGTCTGCCGACCAGCACTTGCGAACTGCTTCTGCTTCAGGAACTACAAGGCAAGAAAGACTGATGTAATGGTGTCAGCTGCATGTTGTATACCCCTGATGACCTGAATTCACATAAGAAGAGACAGCAACCGACGCAGGACCCAAGACTTTGTTAATCAAGCCGAATGAGGGCTACTGCAAGCAGATAACCAAAATGTGAGGACTGCAACAGTGAAACACTTGGAACATCCCACTGGTCCTTGGTAATGGTGGCTCAGGTGCTTGAGTGAAAGCCAAGTTTTCCTCCTATGGGTAGGTGAAGGTGAGCAGAGGGAGGGGGTGGCGGAGGTGAGTCACTCAGATCTTACTATAAGGGGGAGGCTTAGAACTCCCTGGTTTTGAAGTGGAGTTAGTCCACTACTTAGATCTCTGCATTCCCTGGGGCTGCTGTCTGGGGGGGGGGGGGCTGTTTCCATGGGGCCTAGGTTGGGCTGGTTTACTAGAAGCAGGAAAGGACCAGTGGTTTGGATGGACAATGCCTGCTGAACTTAGGTGGCTGGAGCTGCAAAAACTCCTTAACTGTTTGCATAGATTTTGCTTTTTCTTCCATCTTTAAAACCTCTTCTGACTTGATGCCAAATAAGTTATCTTTGTGCAAGAGGACATCCAACAATTTAAATTTGACATCTGGCAGGGGTTGTTCTTTAACCCATGCATGCATTTTAATAACATAGCCAGTGACTGCTGCCCTCAAAGAAGCTTCAAGGGCGTCAAAGCCACACTGCAAGGTGTGTTTAGTAACTTTACTTACAGAATGCATTAACTCTTGTAAATCTTTAGATGCTGCCCAAGAAGAAAGGGAAGACATTTTTTGTTTAAGGAGTTCCAAGGTATGTTGCTGAAATTGCAGCATATGGAACCAACAGTTTAGTGCCCTGATATTTTTTACCCTATCTGTTCAACACTCGGGGAAACCCTGTCCGAGGGGGTGGGATTCTTAGAAGAGGTTGCTTGAATCCCTTTTGGCCCTTGAGAAATTACCTCAGGGTCAGCCGTTGGATTTTTGAAAAGATATTTTTGTGAGTTAGGGACTCTATAGTACCTGTCTGGTTTGCTAGGAGCGTGAGGTAGGGTGTCATGAGTCTAGCTAGATTTGAGGAAAACATCCTCTAGGAATGGCCAAGGGTCTGTGTTGTGGAAGATTTAAGAATTCCGAGTCACTCTTTAGACTGAGGGTAGTCCTGACTCTCCCATTGGAGATGCTCCCTTAAAGTATACAGGGTTTCCCCAAAGGAAAATTCTTCTGGGGGAGAGGCTGAAGGAATGGAATCCTCTGCATCAGAATCCTCATAAGTGGAGAGGGGTTGCATGTCTTCATACTCAGATGCATCAAATTCATCTGACTCTTGTTCAGACAAAACTATAGGGGACAGATCTCTTCCTTTTGGAAGGGGTAGCTTGGCTTCCCCTGATCAGTATAAGGTCTTCCACCATTTTAAGCATTTGAGACTGAGGCAAGGAAGCAGGCGCCTGAGAGTGGGTCATCGGTTTTTTGGGTTTGGTTCGTACCCTGGGCCTAAGAAACTCGTTTTTTGAAAGAATGGTAGTTGCGAAAGAAGTCTGTGTCAAGATTCACTACTGCGAACGACTTACTCGGAAACTGGTGCCTGCTCAGCGACTCCGGACCCATCCAAAGAAGAAACGACAGCAGGATCCTTAGTCGAAGAAAAGTTTTGCAGCATACCGGACTCCGAAAGGGCCTCTGCAGCTGCCTGCAAATCAACAGAAGCAGACATCAGGGGCTGCGAAAGCACCTCACTGAGTACTAGAGAACTGACGACTAGCTTAACTGAAGCATCGTCAGTAGATTCGGTAGATTTGGACCTGTGCGGTCTCTCTCTCTATGTTTTTTCGGAAGATCTGCTACCGGATGGCTTACCGAAGCCATATCGGAATTCGAAGACTAAGCGAAAATATCTGGCTACAATAAGGGCCCAACGACGGATAGTTCTGGCGTTTAACAAAACACAAACGGCAACGGAGGACATCGTGGTCTGGGCCTAAACAAGTGACGCAGTATGAGTGGAAGTCTGTGTGCGCTATTTGCTTTTCACAGGCGAGACAATGGACTTTTTCTGACATCGGTTAGTGCAAGAAAAAAGGATCCCCAACGGGGTACTTAGCTTTATAAAACTTCAACTTGGTAAACAAACACAGGTAGCAGCCGACTGGCACTCGTGCGAACTGCTTCTGCTTCAGGCTCCACGGCAAGAAAGACTGATGTAATGGTGTCAGCTGCCTTACTTGATACTACTGAGGACCTGACACAAGTCTTCAAGCGACAGCAACCGATGCAGAAATACTAAGTCTCCGGTATTCGGGCCAGCAGAGGGCTACCCTGGCAGGGATACAAACCAAATGTGATGAACTCAGTGAAACACGAAGAACATCTACTGTCTTCAGGCACAAGCCTTAAAATTCTTTTACACTGCCAGTATTCTCTCATTAAAACACTGTCAAGTTTTAAGTGGGGTTGAACTAAAAATTCTGGGTCCACTGACATGGTAAAATATAAAAATGCCTACAAAAAGGAGAAAATTTTATTAAAACAAATTTAAGACTGTCAAAATCTTACCAGTCTCCTGTAATAGAATGATGCAGCACTCTCCAATCCTGCTTAGCTATATTTATCATTCCCATCCGCAAGACGACTGGTAGATTAATAGCAGCAGTTAGACATTTGTGGAATCAAGAGTGCACACTAATGAGCGAATCTGATGCGGACACCAACACCATACTTGTCCACTATATATCTAATTCAAAAACAATGAACCCACATCAGTAAAGGAAGTCCTATGATGCAGGACATTTTCCGTGTTTGACTACTTTGTTTTTGGTTTACCCATTTACTGCTAGTGTGGATAAAGTGTGGCTGTTTTTTGTTACTTACCTGTAATACTACCAATTACAAAACCCATTCCAAATGTTTCGTGCATGCACTCTGCTTAAGTGCCAGGTGGTCACAAACGTATTTTAGTAATCTGCCATCACGTTTACTGCATACTAAAAAAAAATGTCTGTTTCATGGAACTCAGCTTCTGTCTGGGCTTTTCACAAACTATCCTGTTCTGTTATAAGTTAACTCTTTAATGTACCTGTAAACTAACTCTTCAGAGAGACAGCACAGAGAACTACATCTTTACTATATAAAACCACTTAAGTCTTCCTTAAGTTTGATTTTCTCCTCTTAACTCTCTATAGTTAATGCAATGTAACAGCTGCAAAACATACTGCACAAGACTTACAACTTTATTCTACAACTGTTTGATTTTTCTGTTTTGCATTATGTCAACAGCTCGATCACCATGTTTTTTTCTTTAAGTGAAGCCTATCTCCCAGGTAAATGGCTGAAATGGGTCCTTATGAATCTATCCATTACCCCATTACCCCAGCTAAACTATCAGCCAGTTAAGTTACAGGAGTCAAGATGCAAACACATGGTCTAGAACTTAATTTAACCAGTGTTGGAATCACAGAGGTATAAGGATTTTAGCCTTCATTTGGGACTCAAACCCAAGACCAACGTATTGTGCCTGGAATTACAACCACTGGACTAAAATGTCTCTCGACAAATGGGTGTTGAGTTTTCCCTTAAAGAGGCTTAACCTCTCAAGCAGAAAGGAAATAAATGCATGGTGATTAAGTTACTTTATAAATTTCCAATTTTTAACAGACAATGGAAACGTGCTTAATTTGAAGAGCAATAGTTAAATGAAATTAAATATTTTAAAATCCAACCCCACTTAATACTCAAATCCAATGACAGTAAAGAATAGTTGTGTAAAATCTTATCGTAACCATATATGTCCTCCTCTTCCATGTTGCAGTATTCTCACACGTAGGAATCCTCCGCCTCAAGCGACCCAAACATCCGGCTCATACACAAAAATTTAGCTTGGCTGCTGTAAGGTGCATGGGACAACACCATGCAGGGACCATAAACCTTGGGCCATAAATGTGATGTTCACACGCATAGACCTCAGAAGTGAAAGCTCAATCGGATTAGTCTAAGGTCAGCTGAAAAGATGCCATCTAGATAGTGGAAAAGGTCATAACAGGGTGGAGTAGGGAGGGATAGGGATATTGCAACATGGAAAGACAAGGCCATCTACGGTTATGGTAAGATTTTACACAACTATTCTACGTCTTTCTATTCTCATCTTGCAGTGTTCTCACATGTGGGAGATTATCAAAGCTCAGCCTCTGATATGGGTGGAGAAAGAAGTTGCAGTCTCCAAGAATCCATGGAGGATGGCTTTGGCGAATCATGCCCTAGCTCTGGAAATGCAATCCAATTTATAGTGTTAAGTTAAAGTATGGACTGAGGACCATACTGCTGCCTCCAGAATGGTGGCTGTGTCTAGACCTTTAAGGAAAGCCCGAGGAGGCCACTGCTCTGGTAGTGTGGCTTTCACTGTGTGTGGTAACTGTCTTTCATGGAAGGAATAGCAAAAAGTGATGGTTATAAATATCCAGGAAAATATAGCCCTTTTCCCTGGGTCCTGGGGGTGAAAGGACACAGAGCTGGTTGGACTTTGATGTTCTTAGTCTTATCCAGACAGTACTCAAGTTGCCTATGAACATCTTGGGAATGGAGCACTCTCTCACTGCCATTCTGTGGTGAAGTAAAGAACATGGGTAGATGGGCAGATTGGTTAAGGGAAAGTTGATTGCCCACCTTAGGCATGAAGGAGGAGTTAGTGAGCAGATCCTCCTTACCTCATTTTCCATAAGGATAGGGTGCGATAGCCACAAGCACATGCAATTCTGCGACTCTTGGCTGAAGTCAGGGCTACTAGCAAAACTGTTTTCCAGGTACACATTTTTAATGTGGTTTAAGCTGCTGGTTCAAATGGGATAGTAGTAAGTTTCTCCAGAGTGAAATTCAAGTCTCAAGGAGGAGGTTGGGGTTTCCTCGGTGGTTTGATGTGAAGTCCCCCTTGAGAAAAAGCTTCACGTCTAATCTGGATAACAAAGTTGGATTAAGAGGTAAACAGCTTGAGACTGCAGACAAGTGGATTTTCACTGAAGAATATGAAAGTTCAGACTTTAGAAGCTCTCACACACAGGACAAAACTAGACGTATATCCGCTTGAAAGGGGGTCCATTTGCCTTTTAAGACAGGAAGTTGAGAACCTTTTCCATTTGGATAAATAGTACCTCCTAGTAGTATGTTTCCTGGCCTCCTGCAGGACAGATAGCACTCCTGAGTAAAGATGTCTGAAAGGGATCAGAAGTTCATCACCCACAGGGTAAGACTGAGTGTTTGAGAGTGCATGAGAGATCCCTTGCATTGTGATGAGGTCCACCTTGAGAGAATTTGTGGTGCTTGCCCTTGGCAAGTGACAAAAGGGAAAACCAGTGCTGCCTTGGCCAATAGAGGGTCACCAGCAAGATTTTGGTATGTCCTGTCGAATTTTTAGCAGGACCTTCTGTACTGGGGGGGGGAAGGGTGGGGAAAACATACAGGAACATCCCTTCAATGAAATTGAGAAGGCATACACTTTCCAAACTTGTGGGGAGGGGAACCTTGAGCAGAACAGCTGTAGTATTCTGTTCTGAGAGGAAACTAACAGATCTACTTCTGGAGTGCTCCACTGGTGGACTCCTCCACTGATGGACTATGTCCAGTAAGACATCGCTGTGCAACATCCATTCGGGATTTTGAGACAATGATCTGATGAGGACATCCGTCTGATCTTTGTTCTGTGATGGGATGTACACTGCCCTGCAGGGTTATACTGGACTGAGTAGCCACTCCCATGCCCGTATGGCCAGTCTGCAAAGTAAGAAAGATCTAATCCTGCCCTGCTTGTTGATGTACCACAGGACTGTGGTGTTGTCTGTGATGACTTCGAGAGGACCTGGATGTATGAGAGAGGAATGCCTTCAGGGTTAAGAGAAGAGCAGTCATTTCCCTGATACTGATATGTTTTTACCGAAAGCGGGGCTCCCACTGACCCTGCACCTCGAGTCCATTCATACTGGCCCCCCATCCCACATCTGATGCATCTGTGTACATCTGTTGATCTACATGGAGGGGCTGTAATGGGAGTCCTGCATTCTGGTGGATTTGCTGAATCCACCACCTTATTTCCTTCTTCAGGCAGGGAAGGAAGGGCAACTGAAATTCTAGGGGATGTGAGTGCTGGGACCAAACATTCAAGTACCACTGGATTTTAGTCATGTGTAGCCTGGCAAATGGCAACATCAGAAGAGTGGCTCCCACGAAACCAAGAAGGTGAAGAAATTCATCAACCGAAATGAAGATAACTAGGAGTAGATCCTGAAAACAGCTGGTCAGAAAATTTACCTTTTCTGGTGGGCGGAACGCCTTCATCAGGTCTGTCCTTACTCTGCTACCAAAGAAAATTTGGTCCTGGGATGGAGTAAGGGAGGACTTGAATACGATGACAGTGAATCCCAGGCTTCCTAGGAGTGAAATCATGTATGTGAGCTGTCCTTGTAAGATACTTGGACGAACTCCTTATTCAAGCAGAGGAAGTATGGTAAGATTTGTATGCCCTTTGTTCTGCAGAAGGCTACTACTGGGGATCTAGGCACTTTGTAAATACCGTTGGTGTTGTGGATAAACCGACATGCAAACCAGTAAACTGATAATGTAAGGGTGGCTGATCAAAACACATATGTGAAAGTGTGGGTGGATAAGGATGTGAAGATAAGCCTCTTTCAGGTCTAAGTTGGTCATAAAGGCAGTAGCTGTCAAGAGTAAAAGAGTTTTCACGAACAGTATGCAGAAAGCAGGTATCAGGATAAAGTTATTTAAAAAGGGACAGGTCCAGGATGGGTCTCCATGGGCCATTTTGTTTGGAACTAGGAAGAGCCTGAAATAGAAGCCTTGACCTTGTTCCGGGGGAACTCTCTCTTTTACCTTGTTGTTACAAATCCTGAATGACCTGTGGTTTGAAATGGGAATTGTTTTTTTGGAGGGAGGAACACCTTTTGGAGAAGGCTTTTCCTGCCAAGTCGTGAAATACCCTGTTTTCACAACTGAGAACACCCAGTTGTCGGAGGTGATTTTATGCCACAGGGGATGACAGTGAGAGAGACCGGCAGAAAGGGTAAAGTGAGAAAAGGTGTCTAGCCAGTCATGCATTGTTAGGCCCGTCAGGAAAGAACTGCCTTGGAGTAGTGAGAAAGGCACCAGCCCTGGAGGAAGGAGGCTTTCTGGTGCTTTCTCTTGGTTTAGAGGAGGTGGGGGGTAGAGGCTTTTCTGACAAAACTTGGCTTGCCTGGGTAATTCCTAAGAAACTTAAGAAATAGTGAGACAAATTCTTGAGATCCTGCAGCTCTTTGCTTTTCTCTTGAAGATTTTTTAAAAAGCTCTGCTGACTGCTTTCCAAAAAGCAACTTGTTGTCAAGGGGGGCCATCCATGACTTTCTTTTTAAAATCTGGCAGGGGGGTGTAGCCTACGCCAGGGGTACCGGTACAGACCTGAGGAACATGAATCGGATATCGCCGATACTTCAGCAGCATTGTAGCTGCATTTAATGGAATGCCTGAACTAAGAAGCAACCTGAGGTTTGTAAGGTGAGTCTGGCATTGAGAACAGCAATGTTGAGGCCTGGGAGACTAGGTCTAGACCATACTTAACAACATGGGTTTGGTAACTGATGGCTCTAAAAGCCAGGGTTCAACTGTAAATCTTTTTTCCCCACTCGGTCTGTCACCTTACTATGTTTTCCTGATGGCGGTAGGAAGGAAGGAAGTTGCCTGGATTGTTTGTCTGCTGAGACAGCAATCAAAGCAGGGTCTGCCATAAGAGGTTTAAGGAGGAATTTAAATTAATCAGAAACTTTGTAGAACCTGTCAGGTCTCTTTGGGAGCGGGTGGCTGAGATTCACGGGGTCTTGGAAGCAGAGGCAAAGGCGTCCAAGTATGCTGGAATTACAGGAGAGATGGCAGAGGGTGAGGGAGATTCCGTCAGCAGGTCAAAATCTCTTTTCTGCACCTCTTGCCACCTTGCTGGTATCCCACTTGAAATATTCCCTCATTTTGGAGAAGGTCTCCCCAAAGGTAATGTCTTCAAGTGGAGAATCCCCTTCCAAAGAATCCTAATCAGGAGAGCAGTATTCCACGGGACAAGCTAGCTTGAGGTATAGTAAAAGGACTCTGAGGAAGAGTTTTCCTCTTCAGTATGAGGTAATAGCATAGGTCCAGCAGAACCAGGCCTAGGGCTCAAGTTTGGAAGGGCAGTAGACTGAGAAGCCATAAGCCTTCGGGCCAAAAAGGGCTGAAATAAGGACTGGGAGAATGCTTGACTAAGGACTGGGAGAATGCTTGCCAGTCGGGCACATCTTCTGTTAGGGAAAATATCTACTTAGACTTTTGCTTTCTTTTAAGAGAAGGAGTCTTGAAAGTTGGAGTAGGCCTAATATCAGACAGGGGTAGATGCACCTTCCTCGTAATCGGACAGTAATACTGACTATTCAGCAAACCTAGTCCGCCCCCCCCCCCCCCGACATCGGAGACAGAAGTCACAGGTACCTCAGAGGACATGTCGGCCGGAGAAGCAAGGGGGGCTTCCAAAGTGGCACCTGCCACAGTTACAGGACCTAACAGACTTTCCTCAACCCCTAGACCAGAAGCTGGCAGGACATCCATACTCAGGGGTGCAGCCTCAGGCCTAACCACCTTAGCCTTTTTTTGGTGGTTCAGATGAGATGGTCGGTTTGGGATCCATACTGAGTGCCAAGCACTTCAGATGCAAGTTTTTGAAGAGTTTAAAGGGTGCAAACGGCAGTGCAGTTTTTTAGGAACAAACGACTGGCATATGGAACTCATTTTGTAATCAAAATAAGCAGAGGAAATGGCTGTCTTTGTGCAGAATTTGATGGCAACACTTAGATTTTCCTTTCCTAGATGACATGGACAGAATCAGCTAAATAAAAGTTATACAGCAACTTAAGCTTTAGTCAAAAGTAAAAAAATTATTCCTCAACTGGGTACTTATCTTTGTTGGAGTCAGTAGCTCAGAGCTGAACGAGCAAGCTGACATTCAACTGCGGCAGAGAAGTACTGAGGTCTGTGTGCAGACGTCACATTTATGGCCGACGGTTTACGGTCCCTGCATGTGATGTCCCACACACCTTCCAGCAGCCAAGCTAAGCTTTTGTATATTAGACGGATGTTCGGGTTACCTGAGGTGAGGATAGGTGGAGGATTCCCAAATGTGAATACTGCAACATGAGAATAGGACATTTTACTGTTCCAAATTGCAACTTAACACTGAAATTTAGACTATTAGCAATATTACAGAAAAATCTCAACTAAGAATTAAAAACCCAAATATTAAATAATCATTGTACTCAAAAAGGTAACAGGGGAACAAGAAAATTAAGCAATTTCTTCCATAGCATTTTAATCAAAGAACAAAAACAACCTTAAATGACCAAGTACATGACATTAAAAAAAATTTGCAAAAGTGAAAGTTATGGATGGGAGGAAAGAAAAGTCAAAGAAACATGCTTACAATGGACCCCGGAAGTGCCCTTTGTAATGGAAATCTCTGCCTCTGGAAGGGCTGTGCCGCCGTTCTCTGCTTCTGCTCCTCTTTCTCTCTCGGCTTCTACTCCTCTTCCTTTCACGATCTTTGCTACGCTTACGTTCCCTGCTCTTACTTCTCTTCCTATCACGACTACGGCTTCTACTTCGACTTTTCTTTTTCCTGTCAGTGGAAATAGAGTTACCTAACATTTGCAAAGCAGCACAAGTACATATGAATAATGTATACGTACATACACAAACACATACCACTTCGGAAAAAATTCAAAGTAAACCTGAAAAATGGAACTTTACTATGCAGCTACAGAACTTTCACTCATGCAAGCACAGTGAGAATACATCCCCTCGACTACAAAAAGAACTAAGAAAACAGTGCTATGTTGGATGAAGTATAGAGATGAATCATTCTTGCCCTAAAACTGCACTTGAATGGATTTCTGTTCCCCCTCAAATGTTCCAAAGGAGAGCACTGGCTCAACGCATCACTTAGCAGGTTGTCAGGTAGAGACTCCACAGCTTTCAAGTTAAACCCCAACTCCATAGCAGCAAAAATAGAAGTTATGTTCTTACCACAACGTTCCATGTTAGTTGTCGTCTTCTCACCTTCTTTCTTGCTGGATGGGTTCGGAGCCGACCTCGGCTCCGACTCGGCCACTCTAAAAGCTCGAGAGTTGGTTCCACCGGCTCGAGGCTGCCCCTATATCCCACAATGCTAGGCGTGAATTACCTCAGATCTCGTTTGTGAGCTAGGCCCAGCTAAAAATACAACCAGAAATACTGGAAAGGGAGTCCACCTCTATAAACAAAGGGAAAGAGGAAAGGTGACCTAAAGCCTGATCCAGGAAAATATGCACCGCAGAGCATATAGCTATAGCAAAGAGGTGGTAGAAAGAGAGGTCATAATCAAACTCCTCCAGGTCTGTCCAGGCCAGGGGGAAGGAGGGTGGGATGCAAGAAAGAAGGCGAGAAGACAACTAACATGGAACGTTATGGTAAGAACATAACTTCTATATGTTAAGTTGTCTATCTCGCCTTCATTCTTGCTGGATGGGACCGCGTCCCTAGCACCTTGTCCCGGGTGGCCTAACGGAACAGACTCTTGAGAACAGTGGTACCAAAGTTAGCTCTATGCCTAGAAGCTAAATCCAACTTATAATGTGAAATGAAAGTGTGAGGAGTAGCCCAAGTAGCCGCTGCACAAATGGTGTCAATAGGCAGTCTGTCTTGGAAGGCTATAGAAGTAGCCAAAGCTCTGGTGGAGTGGGCTTTAGGTTTGTTAGGCAGCTTTTGGTGTCTAATTTCATAAACAATAGAAATCAGATATGTTAGCCACCTAGATAGCGATACCTTAGAAACAGTAAGTCCCTTTCTGCCTACCGCATAAGAGACAAACAGCTGGTTAGATTTTTCTGAATTGTTTGGTCCTATCCAAATAGTACCTTAACTGACGATGAACATCTAGCCAATGCAGTTTTTGTTCAGACCTATTAGAATATTCTGGAAAAAACACAGGAAGGTCAATGCTTTGATTAAGGTTAGAAGCAGAGGCTACCTTAAGTAAAAAGGACGGGTTAGTTCGTAAAGATACCCTGTCTTTGTGGAACAGATATGGTGGTCGAGAGCTGAGTGCATGAAGTTCTGAAACTCTTCTAGCTGAAGTAATAGCTACCAGAAAGAGAGTCTTCCATGATAGCAATTTTAAAGAACAGGAAGCTGCAGGTTCGAAAGGGGGGAGAATCAAAGAACTGAGAACTAAATTAAGGTCCCAAGGAGGAGGAGGATTTCTTATAGGAGGTCTGAGTAGAAAAACTCCCTTCAAAAAGGCTTTGCAAAGCTTGTGGGACATTATGGCAGACTCTGAAATGCCCACATGAAAGTTAGATATAGCTGCCAATTGAACTTTGAGAGTAGAAGGAGATGAACCTGCATGAAAGAGTTTAGCTAGAAAATCAAGAACCATATGGATGGGAGCAGTGAAAGGATCTAAGTCCCTTCCTTGAGCCCAATAGGCAAAACGTTTCCACTTACTCAGATAAATCTTTCGAGTGGAAGATTTGTGGAAGCTATCAAAATATCTCGAACAGAGTGAGATATTTGAGGAAGCCTGGCTAAGGTTGGAACTGGAGGAACCAAGCAGTGAGGTTCAGAGAGGGGAGGGAGCGATGTAACTGACCCGACTGATGGATCAAAAGATCTGGAACTAGGTCCAGATGCCAAGGTTGCTCCAACAGAAATTGATGTAGAAAGGGGAACCAAACCTGTCGAGGCCAGTAAGGAGCAATGAGGATCAATGAGGCCTTCTGAGCGATAGCTTTCTGTATCACTTGAGAGATTAGTGGGAAGGGAGGAAATGCATACAGAAGTCCCCGGGGCCAAACTTGGACTAAAGCGTCTCTGCTGGGCTGGTCTGGTAACGGGAATAGTGTGAAAAAATCTCTGCACTTGCTGTTTTGGGGAGTAGCAAAAAGGTCGCAGCAAGGCTGACCCCACTTGAGAAAAATTTCTCTCACAACAGAGTCTTTCAGAGACCACTCGTGCGGCATGAGGATAGCTCTGCTCAATTTGTCCGCGATTTGATTGGACTTCCCGGGGATGTGCGTTGCTATCAGAAACCGCTGAGAAGAAATCGCCCATTGCCACAGTCTGAGTGCTTCTCGACATAGGGGATAGGACCTGGTTCCGCCTTGTTTGTTGATATACCACACTACAGACATATTGTCCGTCTGGATTGCTATCGTTCCCAAGGGAAGAGAGTCTTGAAAGGCTTGCAACGCTAAAAGCACTGCTCTCATCTCTAGAACATTTATGTGCAAGTGGCATTCGTCTGGTTGCCATGTGCCCTGGACAGTTCTGCCCTGATAATGCCCCCCCCACCCGATCAGGGAGGCGTCCGTTGTCAGAGTAGCAACCGGAGGGGAAGGAACAAAGGGTCTTCCCAATAAGAGCTGAGGGGAAGACATCCACCACAGAAGATGATTATTGCATGTTTGCGTAATCATAATGGTGTGGGACATCGGAAGTTGCTGGTATGACCATTGTGTGAAGAGCATCCATTGAAGGATTCTCATGTGGAATCTGGCTAATGGAAGCAGAGGTATGGCAGCCGCCATAATCCCCAATACTTTTAGAACTAACCTGGCTTTGACTCTGTTGCTGCTGAAGAGGAGCGAGACCAGTTTGTGTATGTCTGTTATTCTCTGATCTGTTAGCCTCGCAGACATGTTGACTGTGTCTAGATTTGTGCCTATGAAGGTAATAGTACGACAAGGCGACAAAACAGACTTTTCGCAATTTATTGAAATGCCTAAATTTTGACAAATGCGAAAGGTGTAGTCCCTGGCCATTAGAAGAAGATGCTTGGTGGGAGCTGTGAGGAGCCAGTCGTCCAAATATGGAAACACCTGGAATCCTTGACGTCTCAGGTGAGAAGCTACCACTGCCATGCATTTGGTAAACACCGGGGCAGTGGTGAGACCAAAGGGCAGGGCCCTGAATTGAAAATGACTGGTTCCCAGCCTGAAGCGGAGGAATCTTCTGGAGCGTCTGTTCATTTTTATGTGACAGTACGCATCCTGAAGGTCTATAGAGCACATCCAGTTTTCCTTTCGCAATAGGGGAAGGATGGACTGTAGCGTGACCATCCGAAATCTTGTTTTCTTGACCGACTTGTTCAAGATACTGAGATCCAAAATTGGTCTCCAGTCCCCTGTTTTCTTTGGAACTAAAAAGAACCTGGAGTAGATTCCGGATCCTTGCTGGTCTGCTGGAACTGGCTGAATTGCTCTTTTTGTAAGCAGCTTTGAAATTTCCAAAGCTGCAAGATCCCTTTGAGCGGGTGGAACATCTGGAAGGGATTTTTTCGATTGGTTTGGAATGCGAACGAAGGGAATGGAATAGCCTTCGGAAATGGACTGTACCCACTTGTCTTGAGTTAGGGATAGCCAGGCTTCTGCGTACAATCACACTCTTCCCCCGACTGCCTCCGAAGGTGGACAGTCGGGCAACACCTCAGGGATGCTGAAAAGGCTTATCGGAAAAGGTTTCTCGAATGCCCTGGTTCTGCGGACCTCCTCTGCCTCTGGGGCGACGTCTACCATTATTGTTCCCTCCTCTGCCTCTGGAGGGGAACCGACTCTGTGCGTCAGGCAAATTCCATTGAGATTGTTTGCGGAACCACATTTTTCCACTTTTCTGGCCTTTGGGGTAAGGTCTAGAAGGAGTAGAAAAACGGACTCCGACGGCAGACAGAGTTTTGCCATCCGTCTCGCACCTAGTCAAGGTTTCTTTCACTTGAGGACCAGAGAGAGATGATCCATCAAACGGGGAATTAGTGAAAGACGTTTTAAAGGGGTCCGCAAAATTGCATAGTCGCATCCAGGCATGCCGGCGTAAGGCGACACCTGTCCCTGCGGCTCTACTCGCTCCATCAGCCGCATATGAAAGGAGGCGCATGGAGGAGTTAGCTATCGAATTCAGGGTAGTCAGCTGGGTGTTCATTTTGTCCTGAAAATCTGCAGCTGTAGGATCCTTCAACATCTCACTCGCTTCCTTGATCAAGTCTCTCTGGAGACGGGTGAAATGGCATAGGTAGTTCAGCGAATGCATTGCGAAGGTCGCTGACTTAAACATCCGCTTCCCATACCTGTCCATAGACCTAGATTCTTTGTTAGGGGTATGAACAGGCACTGAAGGATAAGCTAGTTCCTTCTTGGTGGCAGCAGCTACCACCATAGCATCCACAGAAACACCTTTGGTCAGAAATTGTTTGTCAGTTGGTGCTGTTATAAATTTAGAAGGTCTCCTGGGGGTAGGGTCCACTGAGTCAGGAGCCGTCCAGGCTTTCTTTGCCAACACCTGCATGAGGGGATCAAAGGGGGGGACACCCAGGAGGTGGAAGGGCGAGAGCCAAACGCCTCAAGATACACAAATTCATCCTCCGAAGGGTTAAGGGCTGGCCAATTTCCCCTCTGTTTCAGGATCTCTAGAATGTCCGCAAAGGAGACATCTTCAGAAGGGGAATGGGGGGAACCCTCGGAATCCTCTAAATCTGTGTCAGAGGTGACAGACTCAGGTGAGTCCATGTGCTTCCTCTTACACTTTCTCTTCCTAGGGGGCTCCCCTGCCAATTCAGGAGGCCTCGAAGAGGATGAGATCCCCACAGGGGATTCTTGAGGAGCTGGCTCTCTGCGGTCTGGGATGAGGGAGTGAGTAGACATAACCTGAGGCACCGAAGAGGGAGGGACGGACGGAGCCGACTGTGGAGTTGAACAAGGTTCCAACACACTCCGCATGACCTCGAACGCACCCCTGTCAGGCAGAGCCAGAGGTCCCCGCTCCGAGAAGCTGAGACCCTCCCTCGGCACCGACAGAGATGGCTCCGAGGCCGATGTCGGAGCCGAACTCACCAGCGCCGAAGCACCGAGAGGGAGAGGGGGGGTCGGACAAGGGTCCGATGCCACTCACCCCCTCGGAGCCGACGAGGGAAGTCCGGCGCCGAGATTCTTCAAAAGAAGAAATCTGAGCCGACGACGAAGCCGAAGACAAATGTATCGGCTCCGACGCTACCACAGTCTCGGTTCCGAGACGCCCCGGCTCCGAGCTCAAAGGAGTCGGAGGAGGAATATTTAGAGGAATAGGCTGAGGCATCGACTGATGAGTCGGGCTCTGAAGCATTTGGGCCAGTGCCTCGAACTTTAGAAGGCGACTCACTACCCTCTGGAGGTCATGATCCGAGAGCCTCGATGACCTGGAGGAGTGAGATCTGTGGCTCCGTTCAGACAGCAAGGGAGACGCTGGAGCCGAATGAATGGAGCCAAGGGATGGTGACCTCGACCTTTTTCTAGATGTTGGCTCCGATGGTCTGATCGGAGCCGACCCAGGAATCTCCAATACCTCGGCTCCGGCCGGAGCCGAGGGAACCACAGAAGCTGTAGTCAAAGACTCATCGGCTCCAGTCGGAGCCGATGTAGCAGTAGACTTCGAAGCCTTAGGCCTCGACTCAGATGCTGGAGTCGAGGTCTTAGGAGTCTTGGAAGGTTTTCCCGAGGTAGCAGATAGGGAACCTTCAGGCTTAAGCAAACCCCTTAGTATGAGTTTGTTTTTCCTTTCCTGCAGGACTCTAGGGCTGAAGCCATGGCATACAGCACAAGAGTCCTGCAGGTGTAAAGGTCCCAGGCAGTACACACAAGAAGTGTGACCGTCTGTCAGAGACATTTTCTGACAGCACGAGTCACACTTCTTGAAGCCTGAGACCTTTGAATCCTTGGACATTTTCAAGGAACCGAAAGTGTAACCACACACAAAAAACACACACACTGATTACACTGTCAGAATATTAATTTAAAGCTATTGAAAAAGTTAGCTTATATAGATATAAACCCTTACCAAAACACATACACACACTGTAAGGGATGGAAGGGCCTGAAGGCCTAAGGAAAGAACTTATTAGTTCTTGAAGAAAGGGGCTGAATAAGGGTAGAAAGGACAAAAAAATCCACTACACTAAAGGTAAAAGAGAAAAAACTAAACTAAAGGGAGTTTAAACAGTTATTAGACTAATCTAATTAAAACTGACCTGGAGCCGGTAGAAAACAACCTCGATCGCTGTAGCGGCAAACGAGATCGGAGGTAATTCACGCCTAGCATTGTGGGATATAGGGGCAGCCTCGAGCCGGTGGAACCAACTTTCGAGCTTTTAGAGTGGCCGAGTCGGAGCCGAGGTCGGCTCCGAACCCATCCAGCAAGAATGAAGGCGAGATAGACAACTTAACATCAAACATTACCACTGCACTAGATCTATGAAGTTTGTGTTATCTGCTGCTGTCTCTCAACATCTACGAATTTGTCCCACCCCACTTTCTTCTATTCTCATATTCAGGAGAACAAAGTACAGTTGTGTACACTTAACATAAATGTAGATTTTAGAGTGTATTCACTGTTGCAGTGATCACATTTGGATTACCTGCCAGCAGGTAGCCCACAGCCGGCCTGAATACCAGAGTCTTGGATTCCTGCGTCGGATGCTATTTCCCCTTCCATGACGTCAGGTCGTCAGAGGTATAAAACATGCAGCCAACATGACATCAGTTTTTCTTGCCCCAGATGTCAGGTACCCCCACAGTGGGAAGCAATTACATGTTATGGTACCCCTCCAACAAAAAGCAGATACACCAGAAAGCTTAAATACACCAAACAAGAAGGAATGTTAGAGCCAAGAGAAGTCAATGGGCTGGAGGGAGGGTAACCAGGAATGCAACAGTGAATACACTTGAACATCGACATTTATGGTAAGTCTAACACAACTGTACTATGTTCTTAGTGTTTCACTGCTGCAGTCATCACATTTGGGTTGATTCCCAAAGCTAAGGAAGGGAGGAGGAAGTTAGAGATCATTAGGGGCAGCTATTAAGCCCTGCAAGACTGCAGTGGCAAAACCAGCTCTGGAATTTAGAAAAAAAAAAAGCATGTGGTAATGCTTGGTGAAGGTACGTACAGAGCTCCAGGTAGCAGCTTCTAGGATGTCCCTGGTGGGGAAACCTCTGAGAAAGGCTGTAAAGGTAGATGCAGCCCTGGTGGAATGTTCTTATCCCCTGTGGGTAGTTTTCCATGGTGCTTATAGCAGAAATGAATGCAATGGGCTATATCCACTTGGAAATGGTTTGCTTTGAAATGGCCTTCCCCTCTGCCCTTGCAGCAAAGCCAACTAGCAGCTGTTGAGCTTTTCTGAGAGGCTTAGTCCTGTCCAAAAAAAATCTAAGTTGTCTGTGCACGTCCAGAGTGCAGTATTCGTTCTTTGTTTTGCAGACTTGGGAAAAAGGTAGGCAAATGAAGTAACTTTTTAAAGGCCACACTAGACACCACCTTGGGCATAAAAGAAGGATTCGTCATGAGGGAAACCCTGTCTGCATGGAAGATAATGAAGGGCTCCACTGCCATGAGGGCCTGTAATTGACAATTCTTGCTGAAGTGATGGCTAGAAGGAAGGCTGTTTTCCAAGAAAGGAATTTCAACTCTGCAGATGCAGCTGGCTCAAAAGGAGGGAGGAGTGAGCTTTTCCAATACAAAGTTAAGGTCCCAGGCTGGAGTAGGGGCTCTCCTGGGGGGTCTTAAATGTTTGTCCCCTCTGAGGAATTGCTTTAGCAGGGGGTGAGAAGATGGGTGGTTCAGAATTATTGTGCTGAAATGGCAGAGGCATGAATTTTAATAAATGAGAAGGATAGGCCCTTGTGGAGCATTTCTGTTAAGTACTGAAGAATATGAGGTAAGCTGGGCACTATTGTGCCCATCTCCCGAGTCTGGCTCCAGGAACAGTATATTTTCCACTTTTCAGCATAGGATTTTCTAATACTAGGCCTCCTTGCCTCCAGAATGACATCTAGCACCTGCTTACTGAGGGATGCTATTGGAGAGCTCAAGGAATTAGCCAGGCTGCAAGGTTCAGGGTTTGAAGCGGAGGGTGCAGAATCTGGCCCACCTGCTGGGACAGCAGGGAAGGGGTCTGTCTGAGGCAAGTGCCATGACTCCAGCTTTGTCACACTGCACAAGAGGGGGTACACACCAGTGCTGGGGTGGCCAGTCTGGTGCAATCAGTATAGTCCTTGGTTTATCCCGTTTGATCTTTAGCAAAACATTCGAGAGGAGAGGCAGAGGGGGGGGGGAGGCATAAACCGAGAGGCTTTCCCAAGTAAAGGACAGGGCATCCACTTTCCAAGCTTGACCGTGGGAAGTCCTTGTGCAGAATTTGTCCAATTGGTAGTTCTGAGGGGAGGCAAACAGGTCCATCTCTGTGATCCCCCATTTGTTCAAGAGGTTGAATATTTTGGGATCTAGTTTCCCATTCGTGTGGGTCCATGAGATTTCTGCTCAAGTCGTCTGCCAGTGAATTTAGCTTGCTTGGCAGGAATTGTACTTGTAGGTGTACTTGGTAGCTCAAGGCAGTGTTCCACAGAGCCATGGCTAGTCTGCAGAGAGGGTACAAGTGGGTTCCCCTGCTTGTTTATGTACCACATTAACTGTGGTGTTGTCTGTCTTTACCAATAGCTGTCCTGGAAGAATACAGTCTTTGAAGACTGTCAGAGCATTCTGTACAGCTAACATTTCTTTTTCACTGATATGCAGGTGCATCTGCCTCGGGTTCCATTTGCAATGAATGCACTGCCCTGCCATGTGAGCCCCCCCATGCATAGTCTGATGAGTCTGTTAGGGTTTGGATGACAGGGGGTAGAGTGAAAGGGAGTGCCTTGTTGTGGTAGCAGGCCTCAGCCCACCAGAGGAACTCTAGTCTTCATACAAGGAATGATAGAAAATCATTGTTTCCAGGTCCGGAAAATGTTGACACCATAGGTTTTTAGATAACACTGGAGTTTCCTCATATGCAGTCTTGTATATGGAATTACTAGAATGCAACAGGCCATGAACCCCAGAGCTGCAATATTTTCCTTGCAGACAGCTGGGGTTTTGTGGCCAATAGTTTGAAGTAGGTTGTCAAATAAACTTGTTTCTCCTGAGTGAGGAATGCCATCTGGGAAGTTGTGTTCAAGCTTGCTCCCAGGAATACAATCTGTTGGCAGGGTACTAGGTGAGATTTCTTTTCGTTGATTGTGTACCCCAGTGAGGTTAGAAGTTTCTTTACGAATGTCAGGTGGTGTGATAGCAAGCCCTGGCTTTCTGCCTGAATTGGACAATCGTCCAAGTATGGGCAAATTTAAATATTTCTCTGCCTGCAAAACGCAATGGCTGGAGCTAGTGAACACCCTGGGCGCAGTAGATAAGCCAAAGAGAAGTGCAGAGAACTGAAAGTGCATGGAGCCAGCCCTGAAATGTAGCTATTGTCAGCAGGATCCTCTTATTGAGATGTGCAGGTAAGCTTCTTTTACGTCTAGGGTTGCCAGACGGGCATCCTTGGCTAGCACAGGAAGAAGCTGTTGAAGAGTTAATATTTAGAATTTTGGAACAACCAGAAAGGTGTTGAGAATAAACAGGTCCGGGATAGGAAGACAAAAGTAGTCTTTTCTGGGTACCAGAAAAAGTCGAATAAAACCACTGTCCTCTTTGTTCTGTTGGGACAGGTTGAATAGCTCTGATACTGAGATGAGAGAAAAACTGCTGTTGGACCTCCACACACTGATTTGGGGGTAGGTCTGGCCAACTATTTGGGGTTGGTAGTGTGTGGATGTGGAATATGTATCCTTGGGAAACTATGTTCAAAACCTATTTGTTCTGGGTAATGAGTTTCCAGTTTTTTGCATGCAGGGCGAGCTTTCCTCCTAAGGGACCATGTAGTTGAGTAGGGCTTGGAAGGGTTAAGGTTAAGAATTGTGCCATTTCTCTGAAGGAGGGTGGGTTACTACTCCCCGCTTTGGAAGTGAGAGCCCCTCATTGCTTAGATCTGTGCGTAGCCTGAGACTGTAGCCTAGGTGGTCTGCTGTTCTTGTGTTTGGACTGAGAAGGCCTGGAAAGTACCAGCTCTTTGAAGGCCAATGCCTACTGAATCTGGGAGGCTGTACTTAGAGGAAATTTTTAACACTTTGCATAGATTTAGCTTTTTCCTCCATCCTTTTGAGGACTACTTCTGCTTTGTTGCCAAAAAGGTGGTCTTGGTTTAAGGGAGCATACAGTAATTTAGTTTTAACGTGATCTGGCAAATTTTGTTCCTTATGCCAAGCATGCCTTCTAAGTACAGACCCAGTGACAGCAGCTCTGCAAGTTGCTTCTAAAGCGTCAAAACCACATTGCAAAGTATGTTTACCAATTTGTTCAGCAGAATGCATTAAATCTAGCAATTCTGTGTGTTCAGCAGAGTCAGGAATCAATATAATTTTCTGTTTTAGTCACATAATACGCTGCTGATACTTCAACATATGAAACTGGCAATTTAAAGCCCTAATGGCCAAAGTAGCAGGTGTATACCGTCTTACCCCATCTGTCTAAATCTCTATCAGAAGGGGTAGGAATTTTGGCAGCAGTAGCCTTAATGCCTTTTGGTCCTTGGAAAATGGTCTCTGGATCCGCAGAAGGATTCTTAAAGAGCAACTTGTGAGAGTCAGGTACTCTATAGTACCTGCCAGGTTATCTGGGAGCTGGATGCAAAGTGTTTGGGGTAAAGCTGTATTCCAAGAAAACATCTACAATGTCCAGAACAGGAGGGATAGATAAAGGTCTGCTTTGAAGCAGGAGTAAGAATTCCCCAAGTCTCTTTTTAGATTCAGACTAATCCTGGCTTTCCCAGCAGAAATGCTCCCTAAGAGCATGCAAGGCTTCACCGAAAGAAAAATCTTCTGGAGGGGAAGCACAGGGAATGGAATCCTCTACATCAGAATCCTCATAAGTAGATGAGGGCAAATCCTGTTAATCAGAAAGGAGCAGAAATATCAGATTCCTGATCAGAAGAATCAGTAAGAAAATCAGTTCTACGTCTCTTGGTCTCTTAGAGGGGGAAGGCTGGCTTCCCCTAATTAAGGTAATAAGGTCTTTAGCCATTCTAAGCATTTGTTGTTGAGGTCTATGGGCATAAGCCTGCAATTTGGTCTGTTTTCTAGACGCAGTGCGAGTTTTTGGCCTGCGGGATTCAGAACTTCTGGATGGAAACGATGGCGTCTGTTTAATATGAATGTCTGTAGGCCTGAATACACCCGCAGAAGCCGGTGCCTGCGCAGCGGCTATGGACCCATCCAAGAGAGAGACATCCACAGGTTCCATAGTCAAAGAAGCATCTCGCGGCATACCGAACTCTGAATGGGTCTCAGTAGAGGCCTGCGGATCTGAAGTAGCAGGTATCAAGGGCTGGGAAAGCGTCTCCCTGAGTACCTGCGGACTGGCAACTAGCTTAATGGAAGCATCATCAGCAGTTTTGGACTTATGTGGTCTGTCTGTCTTTATCCTTATGTTTTTTCAGAAGATCAGTAGTCAGATGGCTTAAAGCCATTTCGGAGTAAGGAGGTAGAGTACGAAAGTAATTGGCTGCAAAAATAGCCTGACTAATAGTTCGGGTGTTGAACAAGGCACAAAACCGACAGCGAGGGATGTCGTGGTCTGGGCCTAAACAAAGGATGCATTAAGAATGAATACCTCTGAGGTATTTGCTTTCCACAGGTAAGACAATTGTTTCCTTTTACTGACATCGGCTGAAGAAAGAAAAAGGATCCCCAATGGGGTCCTTATCTTTTTTGAAGACTTCAGGTCTGAAGCTTAAAAACGAAAATAAGAGACGGCCGACCGGTACTTGCGAACTGCTTCTGCTTCGGACTCCGCTCAGCAAGAAAAGCTGATGTAATGGCATCGGCTGCATGTTTTATACCCCTGACAACCTGATGTCATGGAAGAGCAACAGCATCTGACGCAGAAATACCAAGACTCTTGTATTCGGGCCGAAAGGGCCAACTGCTAGCAGATAACCCAAGTGTGATGACTGCAACAGTGAAACATGATGAACACCATTTGTTAACTATATGTAAGGAAGTAATGCAAACTACAAAAACATGATGAAAGAGGACTGTGGACTGGGAATGTAGAGTAATACTAAAAATGGAATGAATGTTAAGCATGTACCTTGTGTTAATGTTCATGGCAATTCTGATTTTGCAAAATACAGGGATCAATCAAAGACTTGTTATTTTTGTGCAGAGAGTGATCATTTAATCAACGAATGTGTTAAAAAGATATTTATTTGGTAACCGAGCATAAAGCAAAAAATGTAATTTAAAGTGCGAAAGTGGCAATACTGGCCATTCATGGCTAAAATGTTAAATGAATGAGCAACAAAATGAAGTTATGAATTAGACAGAAGAATGTGTTATACAAGTAATTTACAAAAAACGCAACTAATAGAGACGTTGTATAGTAAGTTAAAATACAGTTGTATACACTTACCATAAATGTAGATGTTAGAGTGTATTCACTGTTGCAGTCATTACATTTGGGCAATCTGCTGGCAGGTTGCTCTCAGTCGGCCTGATTAACAAAGTCTTGGGTCCTCCGTCGGTTGCTGTCCCTTCTTCCATGACACCAGGTCATCAGGGGTAAAAAAACATGCACCCAACGCCATTACATAAGTTTTTCTTAACCCAGATGTCAGGTGCCCCCCAAATGGGGAGCAAAAAAAAGAAATTATATATATATATATATATATATATATATATATATATATATGCACCAAAAGGGCTTTTAAGCATAGTGAAAGTAGAGGTATAGCCAGAGAAAAAAAGGGGGCTGGAGGGAGGGTAAAGTGCAGTTGTGTACATTTACCATAAATGTAGATGTTCGAGTGTATTCACTGTTGCAGTCATTACATTTGGGTAATCTGCTGGCAGGTTGCGCTCAGTCGGCCTGAATTCCAAAGTTTTGGGTCCTGCGTCGGTTGCTGTCTCCTCTTCCATGTCGTCAGGGGTATAAAACAGGCAGCCAACGCCATTTTCTTTAAATTTTTCTTGCCCCAGATGTCAGGTGCCCCCCAAAAGGGTAGCAAAAATATATATACATGCAACAATATAAACTTTTCCTTCATCTACAATCAAATACACCACAAAGGCTGTAGAAAATAGTGAAGGAAAGAGAAACTCCAGAATAAAAGGGGGATGGCGGGCGGGTAACCTAGACTGCAACAGTGAATACACTCTAACATCTACATTTATGGTAAGTGTACACAACTGTACTATGTTCTTCGTGTTTCACTGTTGCAGTCATTACATTTGGGTAGAATCCCAAAGCTATGAATGGGAGGCTGGAGCTAAACTGCATTAGGGACGGCTATAAGGCCCTGCAGAACTGCAGTGGCAAAGCCTGCCCTGGACTTAGAGAAGAGACGCAAATGATAATGCTTTGTAAAAGTGTGAACTGAACTCCAAGTAGCAGCTTCTAGAATGTCTTTGGTTGGTACCCCTCTGAGACAAGCTGATGTAGCTGCAGCCCTGGTGGAATGAGACCTAATGCCCTTGGGCACCGGTTTACCATGATGTAAGCAACAGAAATGGATGCAGTGGCTTATCTGCTTTGAAATAGCCTTTCCCTCTGATCCTGCAGCAAATGCCACCAGTAGCTGCTCAGTGTTTCTTAGAGCTTTAGTCCTGCTCAAATAGAATCTTGGTTGTCTGTGTACGTCCAAGGAATGCAGAATCCGCTACCCCTTGTTCTGCGGATTTGGATAAAAAGTTGGCAGATGAATAGTTTGGTTAAGAGCCACACTGGAAACCACCTTGGGCATAAAGGAAGGATTGGTCCTGAAGGACACCCTGTCTGGGTAAAATATGATAAAAGACTCCACAGCCATGAGGGTTTGTAGCTCTGAAACCCTTCTTGCTGAAGTAATTGCCAGGAGCAAAGCTGTTTTCCATAAGAACTTTAGATCTGCAGTAGCAGCTGGTTCAAATGGAGGCAGGGTGAGCTTTTCCAAAACAAAATTGAGGTCCCATGCAGGAATTGGGGATCTTCTGGAGGCCTTAAATTTTTGGCCCCTCTAAGATACTGCTTTAGCAAAGGATGAGAAAAGATTGTTGGCTCTGTGTTGTAATGAGCCGCGATGGCAGAGCCATGGATTTTTATTGATGAAAAAGATAGGCCTTTGTCAAGCATCTCAGTCAAGTACTGTAAAATCTGAGGAATATTTGGCTCTGCTGTGTCGGTTCCTTGTGCTTGGTTCCAAGCACAGAATCTCTTCCATTTATCAGCATAAGATTTTCTAGTACTAGGCCTTCTGGCTTCCAAAATGACATACATCACAGATTTACTGAGAGATGTTGTTTGAATAACTACATCATCAGCCATGCTGCCAGGTTCAGTGTTTGGAGCTGATCGTTTTGCTGAAACAGTAAGGGAGGTATTTGAGGAGAGTACCAAGCTGGGAATTGAGACATATTCCTTAGGATTGGATACCAGTGTTGGCGGGGCCAGTCCGGGGCAATTAGTATCATCTTTGGTTTTTCTTGTCTGACCTTTAGTAGGACCTTGGGAAGAAGAGGCAGAGAAGGAAAGGCATAAACTGATAGGTTTTTCAACTGAAGGATAGGGCATCCACTTTCCATGCTTGTCTGTGATAAGTCCTTGTGCAGTATTTGTCCAGTTGATAATTCCGAGGAGAGGCAAATAGGTCTATGTCCGGGCTCCTCCATTTCTTTATCATGCTGAAGACTTGTGGATCTAGTTTCCACTCGTGAAGGTCCATAAGGTTTCTGCTCAAGTTGTCTGGAAGAGTATTTTGCTTTCCTGGAAAGAACTGAGCTTGAAGATGTACTTGGTAAGTCAAGGCTGTCCCCCACAGTGCCATAGCTAGTCTGCAAAGGGGGTAAGAGTGTGTGCCCCCTTGCTTGTTAATGTACCACATAACCGTGGTGTTGTCTTGTCTTTATCAGTAGTTGTCCTGGATGAAAGTCCTTGAAAGCACTCAGGGCATTTTGAACAGCTAACATCTTTTTGGTTGACATGCAGATGCATTTGTTTTGGGGTCTATATGCCCTGAATGCATCTTCCCACCAGGTGGGCCCCCATGCATAGTCCGAGTCTGTAGTTAAGGTTTGGCTGGCAGAATGAAAGCCCGTCCATGTTTTGGTGACATGCCGTTGCCCACCAAAGAAACTCCTGTTGCAGACAGGGAATGAGAGGAATCATTGTTTCCAGAATGACAATGTTGACTCCATAAACATTTTAGGTACCACTGTAGTTTCCTCATATGTAGTCTTGCATATGGAATCAGTAGAATGCAGGATGCCATGAACCCCAAAGCCTGCAGAGTTTGTCGTGCAGATAACCGAGTTTTTGTTGCCACCTGTTTGAAGTAAATAGTCAGTTGCCTATGTCTGGCGTAGGGAAAGCCATCTGGGCAGTTGTATTCAAGCTTGCACTCAGGAATGTTATCTTTTGAGAGGGTACCAGTTGTGATTTATTTTTGTTTATTGTGTACCCTAGGCATGTTAGACGCTTTTTCACAAACGCCAGATGCTGAAGAAGAATGTCCTTGTTCTCTGCTTGAATGAGACAGTCCAAGTAAGGATAGATTTGTATACTTCTTTGTCTGCAAACTGCAATTACTGGTGCCAGGCACTTTGTGTAAAGACCCTGGGCATAGTAGATAAGCCAAAGGGCAGTGCAGAGAATTGGTAATGCATAAAGCTAGCCTTGAAACAGAGGTATCTTCTACACGATTCCCTTATTGGGGATATGCAGGTATGCCTCATGTCTAATGTCACCAGCCAAGCGTTCTTGCCCAGCATGGGCAGAAGCTGCTGCAAAGTTAGCATTTTGAATTTCGGAAAGTCCAGGAATGGGTTCAAAATTGATAAATCCAGTATTGGGCGGCAGGCCTGGTCTTTTCTGGGTACCAATAACAGTCTTGAATAAAACCATTGTCCTTTTTCCTGTTCTGGCACTGGCTGAATAGCCCCCGAATCCATGAGGGACGCAACTTGTTTCTGTGCCTCTGCCCATTGATTTTTTGGCAGATCTGGCCAACCATTTGCAATTGGCAGAGTGTGGAAGTAAAATCTGTATGTTTAACACCCACTTGTCCTGGGTTATTAACTGCCAATTTTGAGCATAAAGTGCTAATTTTCCCCCTGAGGGTGCTGCCAAAAGACAAGTGCTTGGTGATTTGCAGAGGGAAGTCATTGAGACTATTTACTGTACGGTGGCGCTTTATTTCCTCCAGATTTGGAGGTAGAAGCACCCCATTGCTTTGACCTGTAAGAATCCTGTGACTGGTATCTAGAACCTTTAGGGTGCCTGGATTTGCCCCGTGGAGCTCTGTCGGATACACGAAAGGACCAATATTTTGTAAGCCAGTGTCTACTGAATCTTGGTGGCTGCACTTGTAAGAAGTCTTTTACAGTTTGCATAGACTTAGCTTTGTCTTACACTTTCTTTAAAACCTCTTCTGCCTTAATACCAAACAGAATATCATGCTGTAAAGGTGCAGCCAGCAATTTAGCTTTAACATGATCAGGCAAATTTTGCTCTTTTAGCCAGACATGCCTCCTAATCACAGATCCAGTAACTGCAGCCCTGCAGGAGGCCTCGAAGGAATCAAAACCACATTGCAAAGTATGCTTTCCAACTTGTTCTGCTGCATGCAATAATTCCTGCAATTGTTTATTTTCTGCACATTCAGAAATCATAATTTTCTCTTTCAGTAATCCCATAACATTTTGTTGATACTTGAGCATATGAAACTGGCAGTTTAAGGCCCTATATGCCAAGGTTGCAGATGTATAAACCTTCTTTCCCCATCTATCCAGTACCCTGGAATCTCTGTCAGGGGGTAGGATTTTTTGCTGTTGAGGCCTTAACACCTTTTGGACCCTGTGAAATACTTTCAGGGTCAGCAGCAAGGTTTTTAAATAAAAAATTGAGAGTCAGGAACCCTGTAATATATGTCTGGCTTGCTAGGAGCCGGAGGTAAGGAGTCTGGAGTCAAGTTTGACTCCGAAAACACATCATCCACAATGTCTAAAACTGGAGGTATGGATAAAGGCCTATGCTGAGGGAGAAGAAAATCCCTAAGCCTCTTTTTTGATTGAGAAATCTAGTCTCCACCAGTGAAAATGCTCCCTCAAAGTACGCAAGGTATCCCCAAAGGAATAACCTTTAGGAGGAGATGCAGATGGGATAGATTCCTCTGCATCAGAATCCTCATAGGGTGGTATAGAAAATTCCTGATCAGAAGAGGAATCGGAAGAAATAGAAAAC
This sequence comes from Protopterus annectens, assembly GCF_019279795.1. Classification (NCBI taxonomy): domain Eukaryota; kingdom Metazoa; phylum Chordata; order Ceratodontiformes; family Protopteridae; genus Protopterus; species Protopterus annectens. Next base: position 1,139,148,380 of record NC_056746.1, read on the forward strand.
TGATCTGAAGATTCATAATCAGTGTCTTGCCTAGGCCTCTTATCAGGAGGAGGTTGGGAACCCCTGATCAAGGTAATTAGGTCTTCAGCCATTTTGATCATCTGCTTTTTGGGCATAGAGGCCTGTGCACGTGGATCATGAGTCGTTTTTTTAGCTTTAGAAGTTGCTTTTGTCTGATTTTGAAGCTGGCGTCCGTTTTATACACAAATGCTGTGGCCTGAAAAAACCCTCAGAAGCCGGTGGTTGCTCAGCGGCTCCGGACCCATCTGAGGGAGAGACATCTGCGGGTACAATACTTTGAGAATCTTGCGGAGTGCCGGACACCACATGGGTCTCGCTAGAGGCCTGCGACTAAAGTAACGGGTATCAGGGGCTGCGAAAGCACCTGAGTACCGGTGGACCGCGACTGGCTTAGGAGAAGCTTAGTCGGTTTTGGACCTCGAAGGTCTGTCTGTCCTTTTCTTTGCGTTTTTTGTGAACTCTGGTAGTCTGAATGCTATCAAACGACATTTCAGGATAGTTAATCTGTTTCCAAAATATTTTGAAGCAAAGATATACAGACGCTTAATAATGTGTTGGTTAAATCTAGCACAAAACCGATAGCTAGGCACGTTATGATCAGGGCCTAGGCAAAGAATACAGTATAAATGGAAATCCTTATGAGGTATTTGCTTCCCACAAGTAATGCAATTATTAACTTTTACTGACATTGGTATGGAGCAAGAAAAAGTTTCCCCAACGGGGTACTTAGCTTTAGTGAAGACTTCGGTTCTGAAACTCTAATTCGAAAATTTCAGGAGTCGGCCGACCGGCACTTGCGAACTGCTTCCGCTTCGGGCACCAAAAAAAGACTAAAGAAAATGGCGTTGGCTGACTGTTTTATACCCCTGACGTCATGGAAGAGGAGACAGCAACCGACGCAGGACCCAAGACTTTGTAATTCAGGCCGACTAAGGGCAACCTGCCAGCAGATTTACCCGAATGTAATGACTGCAACAGTGAAACAAGAAGAACATCCAGGGCTGCAACAGTGAATACACTCGAACACCTACACTATGTTCTTCGTGTTTCACTGTTGCAATCGTTACACTTGGGTAGATTCCCAAAGCTATGGTTGGGGTGGAGGGAATTATACAGCATTACGACAAGCTATAAGGTCCTGCAGGACAGCAGTGGCAAACCCAGCTCTGGATTTAGAGAAAAGTGGTAAGTGATGATGCTTGGTGAAAGTATGAACTGAACTCCAGGTAGCAGCTTCTAGAATGTCCCTGGTAGGAACGCCTGAGAAAGGCTGCTGAAGTAGATGTGCAGCCCTGATGGAATGAGATTTGATCTCCTGGGGAATAGGTTTTCCACGGTGCTTATAACAGAAATACAATGGCTTATTCATTTAGTAATGGTTTGCTTTGAAATAGCCTTCCCCTCTGCCCCTGCAGCAAATGCTACCAGCAGTTCTTCAGATTTTCTTCGAGATTTAGTCCTGTCCAAGAAGAATCTAAGTTGTCTGTGTACATCCAATGAATGCAGAATCCGCTCTCCCTTGATCTGTGGACTGGGAAAGAAAGTTGGCAAATGAATGGACTAATTAACTCATTAACCCTGAGTACAGTCACATAGTGCCTCTGTGCTTAAACCAGAGTGTGCTATGTGATGGTAGTAATTGTAGGATGTTACACCAGAGTGCCTTCCACAACCGCGTGAAACTTTAGTCATAGTGTTGCTACACTGTGAAAAAATAATTTGAAGTACCACCTGAACTTTGTCAGTTACTTTCTCAACTTTGTTTTCGCTGTGGAGTTGTGATGGGTATATTTGACGTTTAGGAGAAAATCGGCTCACCATGCACACTATACACTTCTTATCACAGCAAGCCAATTCTCATAGCATCTTTGGCATGTAAGCTTTTTTTTTTCATTTGCTGCTGTACTTCCTAACTTGTAAGCTTAACTCTCCCTTTTACGATAGTGACGTTCCTGGAGTTAAAACTACTGAATAAATCACAAATCAGTACTGTGCACTGTTATACTAAAAGCGTACACACACAGCTCGTTCAGAAACATGGTTTTGTACAAGAGTTTATCACCTTTTATTAATAAATGCTCACTCTGCATTCCTTGAGACATTGGAAAATATAAAGGTCCTTCCCAACACCATAATCTTGGGTGATTTCAACTACCCTGGTATAGACTTGGCGAAATACCAATGTTCCAACTCCTATGCTCAGCGATTCATAGAATTTATAAATTCAAATGCCCTTGAACAACTAGTATGTTCCCCCACTAGAGGGGACAACATATTGGATTTAATCATCACAAATATGGGCGCCCAGTGTACCACACCCGTTATCACTCCCTCCTTGGTCAGATCCGACCACAAACTGATCACCCTGGACATCCACACCCCTCCACCTCCCCCAGTCAAAAAAAACAGTCAAAAACCTTTCCAAAGCAAACTTCAAACTACTTGCATCCAAAGTGGAAAGCTTCACTATTCCCTTGCAGAAGGATAATGATATCCAGGATGCGGAATCCTACACCAATGCACTCTACATGCATATTCAGGATTGCATGGACCGTGCTGTCCCAAATAAAACCAAGACTCCTTCCCTCAAGCAAGAAGAAACTAGTCTGGTGGACCCTGGCCATAAGCAAACTTTACAACAAAAGGAGGAGACTTATACAAAAAAAAGGCCAAATCTCAAGTAGAAAAATCATCCCTGATAAGCATTAGTAAGAAATTGAGGGCCCTCATCATCAACTAAAGCTAATTTTGAAAAGAAAGTTGCCAAGGATAACCATAAGGCCTTCTATGGCTACGTCAAAAACCTAAATGGCAATGCTCAGGTCTGTTCTGAGCTAGTACAAAATGGAACAAAATACAATGACCCTTCTGACATTGCCAACATCTTGGCTGACAGGTTCAGTGCAAACCCCCCCCCCCCTCACCACCTACAGGGCCTATTACCATTCCAGGGGATTGTGCAAGTCCAATTACTACTGATACGTTGGTTAACAAGGCTCTATCTAAAGCTAAAAACACTGCCTCCATGGGACCATATGGTGTCCTAGGCTGTGTAATACGCGAGCTCCAAAAGGAATTAACCCCGCATCTTAATACCCTGTTCAGTCTCAGCCTCTCCACAGCATATGTGCCCATAGAATGGCGCACGGCAACAGTGGTCCCGCTACACAAGGGTGGGGCCACAACTGACCCTGGGAACTACCGACCAATAAGCCTGACCAGTCTGATCTGTAAGGCTATGGAGCGAATCATTATGGAACTCATAAATGAAGAGATTGGGAACCTCCAGTCACTGGACTCCACACAGTTCAGCTTAGTCAAGGGTAGATCATGCCTCCTGTACCTGGTGGATTTCTTTGAGACAGTTAATCAGGCTACAAAGGAAAGGAGGTACACACTGCTTACCTTGACCTTGCTAAAGCATTTGACACCATTCCCCATTTGGGTATTATTGATAAGCTCACCAGCCTGGGCATAAACCCTTATGTCACAAGATGGATCGCAAACTGGCTCTCAGACAGATCCCATAAAGTAAGAGTAGCGGGATCTATGTCCGAATCCAGACCAGTAACGAGTGGTGTGCCTCAGGGCTCTGTCCTGGGGCCCCTCCCGTTTGGCATATACTTCTCAGAAGTACAGGCAAGCATGGAAGGGCTAAGTTTGCGGACGACTGGAAACTGGGTGCTGTAAGAGAGTCTCCGGCCGACATGGAGATCCTCCAGAAGGGCCTAAATGAGACTGATGCATGGTGTCAAAGACATGGTCTCTCAAGCTAAATGCAAAAAAATGCGTAGTAATCCCCTTTGGAAAAAACAGAGTACCCACAAACTACAACACAGGAGGTAATCCCCTGAAATCTGAAGAAATAAGGGATCTAGGGACCCAAGTACATAGCCAGCTTTGCCAAAGTGGTTAGAAAATCCTTCTATGTGACCCATCTGATCATGAAAGGGTTCGCATCAAGATCGAAGGATGTAATGGTGCCCCTTCTACTCTTCCCTCATCAGACCCATTATTGAGTACAATGCACCAATTGGAATGTACCTGGCTAGATATCTCCAGCAGCTGGAGAGACCACATAGGTACCTAACCAAGAGAATTACTGGCCTCAAACAGTTGCCCTATGCAGCACGACTGAAAAAGCCAAAACTGTTATCTGTTGCATACCGCTTTCTCAGAGGCGATCTCTGTCTAACGTACAGAGCCATATCCAACCCAGAATTGTTGAACATGCTGCACCTTAGCAAAACCAAATCTACTAGAGCTACACGCTCTAGGGATATAAACCTCAACACAACAATGAATAGAACATGCTGGAGGGATAGATTCCCTTCGCAGAGACTTCCCTTACTATGGAACAGGGTCCCGATCTACACAAGACAGAGCCCCTCACTATCACTCTTCAAGAGGAACCTTGATGAGTGGATGGTTAAAGTTCACACCGGGGATCACACCAACAGCACTACTAGATACGGGCCAAGGGTACTAGCTGCTAGTACAAGGGTCTAGGGAACTACTAAAGGGGCGGTGAATACCGCACAACGTGGCTGGGCTAATATATGCCTTTGGGCAGACAGCTCAGTACCAGCCTATGAACCTATAATAATGTTCCCAAAATATGAACAATTTCCTTCTAGGATAAATAACAAGCAACGTAATTAGAACAGACTGCTCGTCTCCACATGAAAATTATATAGAAAACAGCTAAACGCAGGTTCATTAAAAGTAAAATACTGATCAACTATCAATTCAGTCCAAATCTTCTGTACTTGCACCACAGACTTAATGAATGTATAATCTGTTTTGGCACTGAGGCATGGCTGTTAATCTTTTTAAGAGCTCAAGTGAAAAAAGGGAAGGCACAGCTCCACTCAAATGAAAAGTCCCAAATCTAAGGTAGCATGCAAACTATCTGGTGCAGAACTCCAGAGCCATGCATTCTGCCCATGCACATTTTTTTTTTTTTTTTTTTTTTTTTTTTACACAAAAACCAGTTTACCCCCAGAAGTGCACTAATGCAGTTACTTTTGAGGAACGTACTGCATTGAGAAATAGAGTAACTGACAGGTACAAGATTTAGAGGAAGGTCCTTGTCATGGCTGGTCTCTGCTCCTCGAGTGGACTGTGGTGCATACATTCTGAAATAATCATAATTGGTGGTCCCTAAAGTCATGCCATATCCACCATCAGCATACAGCGATCATTGCTGACATGTACAGAATCATATCCTCGCCAATAGCATTGCTGGGGGGGGGGGTGAGGAAACTGTTAACGTTAAACATTACTTCGCAAGCACATGCCAGGAGCCGAGTGAGAAGAGACTTTACTGACATTATTTCAGTTTTAAGCTTTACTGGTCCTTAACCCAGTAACAGTCCAGCATACTGTTATGTTCAACATTTCATTTAGATGGTTAAGATCATGTGCTAGATTGTCTATCAGAACCAGGCAGTTATCTTCAGAGAGACACATTCTTGTATCAACTTCTGCGAATTCCGATTGTTTAAATACTGTACAGATATATTTTGCCAGAGCTCTGTGGCCAAAACTAACAGGCTGGCGAACAAACAGCCCTGAGGGAGTACCTTTTGACATGGAAAAAGGGGAAGATAGTGATGTGCTAGACAGAATGACAAGTGTTTGGAGGGCCTGTAGAAAAGGGCTGGAGTCTGCCGTTGTTTTCATTCTGACCCCATGTAGCGGCATTAGATAAAGCCAAATGATTCTTCTAAATGTACCATAACTACTATATAGTATAGGAAATCTTCTACCCTGCAAATTGCCTCGGTCTTGTTTACCTTACTCTTTTGCCTTGAACTTTTAAGTAAAAGTCCTGGAAGTAGCTGTTTAAGAACTGAATGTGTTTAGTTTTCCTTCATCTCTCATAAGGTAAACAGCCAGTTTAATCTGGCACTGCTTTAACCACTAGGCCAAAAACTATCCAGGTTTGTCCCTTATAGCTTGTAGTTTGCATGGTAGCTATTTGTAAATAAATGAGGCTTTTTTTATGTAATGCTAGCATAATATTCCAACTTTCTTTGTAGTAGAGGCAGTAGAGTAATGGAACTCCTGCCACCAGAAATAAAATATCTTACCAGATATTTATTCAAGGAGGGCAGGTGAAAGTAAGGAGGACTGGCTGTAACAAGGTTAAAGTACAGTTTTGTACCTACCATAAATGTAGATGTTCGACTGCTAATACAGCTGCAGTCATAACAGATGGGGTTATCCTGCTGTCAGGCGGGTCCTCTGTCGGCCGAATTCCAAAGTCTAGGTCCGGCGTCGGATGTCATCGCTTCTTCCCTGACGTCAGTGCGGCAGGGGTATAAAAGAACCAGCAGACGCCATTTTCTTCAGTTTTTCTTGCCCCAGATGTCAGGTGCCCCCAGAAGGAAGGCAAAACATAAAATTATGTAGTAATGCAATGCAATATAATCAAAAAACAGTAGACGCAAGCAAATACACCATAAAAGAATACCCCAATCAGGTTGTATGAGGAGTTGTCAGCCATAAGGCCTGTGCCAAGAGGGGAAGGAGGGAGGGAAACCTGGACTGCAGCTGTATTAGCACTCAAACATCTACATTTATGGTAGGTACAAAACTGTGCTATGTTCATCGTGCATACAGCTGCAGTCATAACAGATGGGTAGAATCCCAAAGCTAAAAAAGGGGTGGTAGGCACTAAGTGGAACTAGGAGGCGCAAGGATGCCCTGCAAGACTGCAGTGGCAAAGCCCGCTCTAGATTTGGAGTATAATGGGTAGGTAATAGTGATTGTAGAAAGTATGTACAGAACTCCAAGTGGCTGCTTCCAAAATATCTTTGGTAGGAACCCCTCTGAGGAAAGCTGCAGAGGTAGCTGTGGCCCTTGTGGAGTGAGATCTGATGCCTGTAGGTACAGTTTTACCATGAAAAGAATAACAAAAGCGTATGCAGTGGGCTATCCATTTTGAGATAGTCTGTTTGGAAATAGCCTTCCCTTGAGCACCTGTAGCATAGGACACAAAGAGTTGCTCTGATTTTCTGAATGGCTTTGTTCTGTCCAAATAATAACAAAGCTGTCTGTGAATGTCCAAGGAATGTAGTAGTCTCTCCCCTTTGTTTTGTGGATTAGGGTAAAAGGTAGGTAAACTGGATAGCCTGATTCAAGGCTACCCTGGATACTACCTTTGGCATAAAGGAAGGGTTGGTTCATAAGGAAACTCTGTCCTGATGGAAAATGATGAAATGCTGCACAGCCATGAGGGCTTGTAGTTCCGAAACCCTGCGTGCTGAGGTGATAGCCAGAAGGAAGGCTGTTTTCCATGACAAATATTGCAGTTCTGTTGAAGCAGCTGGCTCAAATGGAGGCAGGGTCAGTTTTTCTAGAATGAAATTGAGGTCCCAAGCAGGTACTGGTTGCTTCCTTGGGGGTTTTATTTTCTTAGCCCCTCTGAGGAACCGTCTTAAGAGAGGGTGAGAGAATAAAGGAGGATCAGTGTTGTATTGAGCAGAAATGGCTGAGGCATGGATTTTGATGGAAGAGAATGAAAGTCCACTGCTTAGCATCTAGCTAGGTACTGTAATATTTGAGGTAAATTCAGTATTCCAGGATTCTGACCCTTTTTCTGATTCCAGGCACAAAACAGTTTCCATTTTGCGGAGTAGGCTTTTCTAGTAGAAGGCCTTCTGGCCTCCAAAATGACATCCTGCACCTCCTTGGAGAGTAGGGTCTGTTGTGAATTTAAGGAATCCTCCATGCGGCTAGACTGAGTGTTTTCAGCTGACTGTGAAGAGTTTTGAAGTTGTGCTGAGTCAACAGAAGAGGCATTAGAGGCAGGATCCATGATAGGGAATGAGTCAGGCTCCTCAGGAGTGGGTACCAGTGTTGTCTTGGCCAGTCTGGAGCAATGACAATCATCTTTGGTCTGTCTGCTCTGGCTTTTAATAGAACTTTGGGCATCAGAGGAAGAGGTGGAAAGGCATAAACTGTCATTGCTGTCCAAATGAAGGAGAGTGCGTCCACTTTCCAGGCCTGTGGATGATAGGTCCTTGAGCAGAATTTTGTCAATTGGTAATTTCTGTGGGTAGCAAAGAGATCTATGTCTGGCCTTCCCCATGCTTGAATTATCTTTGTCAAAACTTGAGGATGCAACTTCCATTCGTGTGGATCTGTCATATTTCTGCTTAGGTTGTCTGCCAGCGCGTTTTCCTTGCCTGGCAGGAATTGTGCTTGAAGTTGGATTTGTAATTCCAGAGCCATGTGCCAAAGAGACATGGTTAGCCTGCACAGGGGATATGAATGGGTTCCTCCCTGTTTATGTACCACATCACTGTGGTGTCTGTCCTTATCAATAGCTGGCCTGGATGCAGTAGGTGTTTGAAAGCCATAATTGCATTTATTACTGCTAGCATTTCCTTTTGATTGATTTGTAGGTGCTTTTCCTTTTGGGACCATTTGCCCTGAATGCACTGATCTGTCATGTGCGCCTCCCAGGCGTAGTCCGAGGCGTCTGTTGTGATGATTTGATTTGCTTGAGGCAAGCAGAATGGGAGACCTATGTTTCTTTGGCATGCTTGAGCCCACCACAGAAATTCCTTTTGGAGGCATGGAATCAGTGGTATAATTGTTTCCAAACTGTGGCTGTTATGAGACCATAAGTTATTTACGTACCATTGAAGTTTCCTCATATGCAGCTTTGCACATGGGATCAGCAGGATGCAAGATGCCATGAATCCCAGAGCCTGCAGAATTTTCCTTGCAGTCAGCCTGGGGAAGGTTGCCAGTTTTCTGAAGTATTGAGTTAGTTGCCCTTCTTTCTCTGGCGTGAGGTAGGCCATCTGGGTGTTTGTATTCAAGCTGGCACCCAGGAAAATTATTGTTTGAGAGGGTATTAGTCTGGATTTCTTTTTGTTGACTGTGTATCCCAGACAGTTCAACAACTTTATTACAAACGCCAGGTGTTTCAGAAGTATGTGTTTGCTGTCTGCTTGGATCAGGCAGTCGTCCAAATATGGGTATATTTGTATCCCTTGAAGTCTGCAGAAGGCAATTACTGATGCCAGGCATTTCGTGAACACTCTGGGCGCAGTAGATAAGCCAAAGGGCAATGCAGTGAATTGATAATGGGTTGAACCTGCAAGAAATCTGAGGTATCTTCTGCAATCTTGTCTGATAGGGACATGCAGGTATGCCTCCTTGAGGTCCAATGTTACCAGCCAAGACTCCTTGCCCAGCATGGGAAGAAGCTGCTGTAATGTGAGCATCTTGAATTTTGGTGCAGTAAATATGTGTTTAGGATGGATAGGACCAAAATAGGTATCCAATCTTTGTCCTTCCTTGGTACCAGGAATAGTCTGGAATAAAACCTTGACCCTGTTCTTGTGCAGGTACCTCTTGAATAGCTTTCATGTCCATGAGAGCTGAAATTTGTTTTTGTGCCTCTGCCCTTTGATTTTGTGGCAGGTTTGGCATGCCTCTCATTTTTGGAAGGGTGTGAAAGTGGAATCTGTAGCCTCTGTCTATAATGTCCAGGATCCATTTGTCTTTTGTGACAATATGCCAATTTTTCGAAAATAATGCCAGTTTTCCACCTAAAGGTGCTGCCATTAGAGCTTTGCTTGGCATGCAAAGGGGAAAGTCATTGGTTCTGCTTGCTGAATGGCTGTGATCTATCCTCACCACCTCTTGGTGTAGGTGCTTGCCATTGTCTGCCTCTAAATGATCCTTGAGATTGCCCTCTACCCCTCGGGCGCCTGTATCTACCTCTTTGAGGTCTGTCCGTGGCTGGAAAGGACCAATTTTTTAAAGGCCAATTTCTACTGAAACGTGGAGGTTGTACCTGTAGGAAATCTTTCACCGTTTGCATTGATTTTGCCTTTTCCTCCATTTTCTTTAATACCTCCTCAGCCTTAACACCAAACAATACATCTTTTTGAAGAGGTGCATCTAGTAGTTTAGCTTTGACATGATCTGGTAAGGTTTGTTCTTTGAGCCAAGCATGTCTACGTATGACTGATCCTGTAACAGCAGCTCTACATGAGGCCTCTAAAGCATCAAAACCACATTGCAAGGTATGTTTAACCCACTTGTTCTGCACTATACAACAAATCCTGCAACTCCTTCAAGTCTGGTTGTCCAGGTTGTGACATTTTGCTTTTCAACTGTGATAACAAAAACTGTTGATACTTTAACATATGGAACTGACAGTTTAATGCCTTCATGGTTAAAGTGGCTGAGGTGTATACCTTTTTCCCCCACCTTTCTAAAGCTCTGGAATCTCTCTCTGAAGGTAATGGATTTTTGGCAGTGGAGGCCTTAATTCCCTTGGGACCCTGTGAAATAGTTTCTGGGTCAGCCACATGGCTTTTGTATAGGAATTGGTGTGAATCAGGAACCCGGTATACCAGTCAGGCTTGACTGGAGCTGGAGGTAAAGAATCTGGGTTAAGGCTGGCCTCTGAGTACACAACATCTAGTATGTCTAAGACAGGAGGGATAGCCAGAGGCCTGTGCTGAGGGAGCAAGAGGAAATCCCTGAGCCTTTTCTTGGAGTCTGAATAATCCTGGCCTTCCCAGTGGAAGTTTTCCCTCAAGGTATGCAAGGTTTCCCCAAAAGAATAGTCCTCAGGGGGGGATACAAAGGGAATGGACTCCTCTGCATCAGAATCTTCAAAAGGGGAGTATGAATGTTCCTGGTCTTCAGAATGTTCTGAAGTAATGGAGGCCTGGTCCGAGGAAGGGTATTCTTCCTCCACTCTGGGCCTTTTGTCCGAGGGGGGTGGAGAACCCCTGATAAGAGTAATCAAATCCTCAGCCATTTTGAGCATCTGTTTTTTAGGCATGGGGCCTTGAGAGGGGCCCTGTGGAGCTTGTCTTTTAGTATGCATAGCTGCATTAAATTTAGTGAAAGCCTTAATGGAAAAAGAAGAAGGCCTGAAGACACCTGGAGAGGTGGCAGGCCTGTCTAAACTGAGTTTCCCCGCCAAGAGTGGCGTCGGTATCTGTAATCGGGGTGTGGGCCGAGGAGCCTGCGACCTCTGGCACAGAAGACAGCGCTAAGAAAGTGTCATTGGTAGTCAGGGGCTGAGTAGGCGCCTCGCTGAGAACCAGAGCACCTGTAGTCGGCTTTAGCGTGGTGTCGGTAGAAGTCGCGGACCTCATATGTCGGTCCTTATCTTTGCGTCTTTTATTCAAAACTGGAGTCGGAGTATCCGATGACATATTGTAATTAAACATTTTGCCAAAATAGTGTTGGGCGAACTCCGCCCAACGCTTAATAGTGCGTTTGTTGAATGTAGCACAAAAACGACAGGCCGAGACGTCGATGTCTGGGCCCAAGCAAGCAATGCAGAGGGAATGGAAATCCTTATGCGGTATTTGCTTCCCACATGAAATGCAATTATTAACTTTGTCTGACATCGGTCTGAGGCAAGAAAAAGTTTCCCCAACGGGGTACTTAGCTTTCAAGAAGACTTCGGTTGAAAAATATTCGTAATCTCAGGAGCTGGCCAACCGGCACTTGCGAATTGCTTCTGCTTCAGGCACCGCGCGGCAAGAAAGACTGAAGAAAATGGCGTCGGCTGGTTCTTTTATACCCCTGCCGCACTGACGTCAGGGAAGAAGCGATGACATCCGACGCCGGACCTAGACTTTGGAATTCGGCCGACCGAGGACCCGCCTGACGGCAGGATAACCCCATCTGTTATGACTGCAGCTGTATGCACGATGAACATCTGCACAATATATAATTCTGAGTCTCTTTTCTTCACTAAGAACTTATGTTTGACATTCATGTATGCAACTGGTGAGCATCAGAAACATACCCATGAAGCATTCCAGCAACCTAAAAAGTTTTTTTATAATGAAGTTGAAATGGGACTAAAGAAAATGTTTACCATTTTAAACACAGGGACCAATAGTAAAAATTGTCACAGTTAAGAAATAAACTACACTAAAAGCTGATACCATATAGTTCTGCAAACTGAACTGCAGAAAAGGGGATAATATCCAATCTCAAGACAGAATTTTCTTCAAGATAATCTTTCCATGAAAAGTGTCTTTCATGCAGCTATATTAGATATGAGCACATTTTTTGGACCAACGTAAAACAGATAAGAGAACATTCCGTCTACAGTTTAATAATTCTATCCTGGGTTTCTATCCATACATCTCAACTGTTTGGATTTTCACAGAATGTCAAGATTTTTACCTCATATTTTTGGTCTCATGCTCATAAAATGTGTGGTTTTCCTCATAAATCAGTGAGCACTGAAGTAATTAAATAATGACATACATTTCAGTTCCAGACTCATATCCTTCAGAAAATGCATGTTAATGTAAAACCTGTTATTCTAGCAACTTTCTAAGTTTTTAAGAGCAATAATTAAAATCTGTCCCTATTTTGGGGCCTTTGACCCTCACTGCTCTTTTTAGCTTTGTCTAGATTGCTTATGATTTGAGGTTGAAAGGTATGTTTTCACCTGCTGAAGAAATACATTAATATTGTTGATATTGTATGTAATAAAAGTACAGTTGTGTACACTTACCATAAATGTAGATGCTAGAGTGTATTTACTGTTGCAGTCATTACATTTGGGTTATCCTACTGGCAGGTTGCCCTCAGTCGGCCTGAATTCCAAAGTCTTGGGTCCTGCGTCGGTTGCTGTCACCTCTTCCCTGAAGTCAGGTCATCAGGGGTATAAAAGATGCAGCAGACGCCATTTTATTCAGTTTTTCTTGCCCCAGATGTCAGGTGCCCCCAAAAGGGTACGCTAAAATTATGCAACTAAAACATACATGCACCAAAAATAAGCTTTACCTTCATCTATAAGCAAATACACCACCTAGGTTGTATAGATTAGAGAAGTAAAGGTAAATTCCAGCAAAAATAAGGGGGATGGCAAGGGTAACCTGGACTGCAACAGTGAATACACTCTAACATCTACATTTATGGTAGGTACACAACTGTACTATGTTCTTCATGTTTCACTGTTGCAGTCATTACATTTGGGTTGAGTCCCAAAGCTGTGGTTGGGGGGCTGGAGCTAAACAGCATTAGGAGCAGATATGCGGCCCTGCAGAACTGCAGTGGCAAAGCCTGCCCTGGATTTAGAGTAAAGAGGCAGACTAATGTTTTGTAAAGGTATGCACTGAACTCCAAGTAGCAGCCTCTAAAATGTCTTTGGTTGGTACTCCCCTGAGAGAGGCTGCAGAAGTGGCTGCAGCTCTGGTTGAATGAGGCCTAATGCCCTTAGGCACTGGTTTGCCATGTTGTGAGTAGCAGAAACTAATGCAGTGACCTATCCACTTTAAAATAGTCTGCTTGGAGATGGCCTTTCCTTGTGATGCTGTGGCATATGCCACTAGTAATTGTTCTTTCTGAAAATTTTAGTTTAGTCCAAGTAGAATCTAAGTTGTCTGTGTACGTCCAAAGAATGCATAATTTTCCCCCTTGTTCTGTGGATTTGGATAAAAAGTTGGCAAATGAATTGTTTGGTTAAGGGCTACACTAGATACCACCTTAGGCATAAATGTAGGGTTTTTGTCCTCAAAGAGACCCTGTCTGGAGAAAAAATGATAAAGGGTTCCACAGCCATGAGAGCCTGTAGCTCTGAAACTAGTCTTGCAGACGTTATTGCTAGGAGCATAGCTGTTTTCCAAGATAAGAACTTTATATCCACAGTAGCAGCTGACTCAAAAGGAGATAAGGTGAGTGTTTTTCAAGACATAATTGAGATCCCATGCAGGTATTGGCGTTCTCCTTGGAGGCGTTACGTTTTTGGTTCCTCTGAGGTACTGCCTTAATATAGGAAGAGAAAAGAGTGGTGGCTCTGTATTGTAATGAGCCAAAATGGCAGAGGCATGGATTTTAATTGATGAAAAAGATAGGCCTTTGTCCAGTATCTCAGTTAAGTATTGCAAAATCTGAGGAATATTTGGGACAGCTGTATCAGTTCCTTGAGCTTGGTTCCAAGCGCAAAATCTCTTCCATTTTCCAGCATAGGATTTTCTAGTACTAGGCCTTCTGGCTTCTAAAATGACATCCATCACAGCTCTATTGAGAGGTGTGGTTTGTATGGCTACATTATCAGCCATGCAGCCAGGTTTAGGGTCCTGAGCTGGCTGTGCAGAATCGGATTGCTTTGCTTGGACAGTAGATGAGGTATTTGAGTTAAGGTCCAGGCTGGGCATTGGGACAAGTTCCTTAAGATCGAATACCACTACTGGCGTGGCCAGTATGGGGCATTCAGAATCGTATCTGGTTTCTCCTGCCTGACCTTTAGGAGTACCTTGGGGAGGAGAGGCAGTGGAAGAAAGGCATATACTGATAGGTTTGTCCACTTGAAATATAAGGCGTCCACTTTCCAAGCTTGTCTGTGATAAGTCCTTATGCAGAAACTTTTTAGTTGATTGTTTTGAGGGGAGGCAAATAGATCTATGTCCGGGCGTCCCCATTTCTTTGTTATCATGCTGAAGACTTGTGGATCCAGGTGCCACTCGTGGGGATCCATGAGGTTTCTGCTTAGTTCGTCTGCCACAGTATTTTCCTTTCCTGGCAGGAATTGTGCCTGCAGATTAACTTGGTAAGTCAATGCTGTGTCCCATAAAGCCATGGCTAGTCTGCACAGTGGTTAAGAATGAGTGCCCCCTTGCTTGTTTATGTACCACATGACCGTGGTGTTGTCTGTCTTTATCAGTAGTTGTCCCGGATGCAGTAGGTCCTTGAAGGCTGTCAGGGCATTTTGAACAGCTAGCATCCCTTTTTGATTGATATGTTTGGTTTGTGGACCAGGTGCCTTGAATGCCTCTTCCTGTCATGTGCCCCCCCCCCCAGGCATAATCTGATGCAACCGTCATTAGGCTCTGCCTGGCTGGGGGTAGCGAGAATGACTGTCCCTTGTTTTGGTGACAAGTCTTTGCCCACCATCGAAACTCCTGTTGCAGGCAGGGAATTAGAGTAATCATTGTTTCCAGACTGTGGCAATGCTGTGTCCAGACACTTTTTAGGTACGATTGAATTTTCCTCATATGCAGTCTTGCATATGGAATTAGTAAGATGCAGGATGCCATGAAGCCCAAAGCCTGCAGAATTTTTCTTGCAGATAACTGGGCCTTTGTTGCCATTTCCTTGAAATGGGTAGTCCAGTTGCCTTTGTATGTCTGGAGTAGGATAAGCCATCTGGGCAGTTGTATTTAAGCTTGCACCCAGGAATATTATCTCGAGAGGGTACTAGCTTTGATTCCTTTTTGTTGACTGTGTACCCTAGGCATGTTAAAAGTCATCACAAATGCCAGATGCTGTAGTATAATGTCCTTGTTCTCTGCTTGTATGAGGCAGTCGTCCAAGTAAGGATGTATTTGTATTCCTCTGTCTGCAGTAAGCAATTACTGGTGCCAGGCACTTTGTGAAGACCCTGGGCACCAGTAAATAAGCCAAACGGCAGTGCAGAGAATTGGTAATGCTTTGAGCCAGCCTTGAATCTGAGGTATCTTCTGCATGATTGTCTGATTGGGACATGCAGCATGGGCAGAAGCTGCTGTAAGGTCAACATCTTGAATTTTGGTATATCCAGGAAAGTGTTTAGAATAGATAGGTCCAGTATTGGTCTCCATGCTTTGTCCTTTCTGGGAACCAAGAACAGTCTTGAGTAAAATCCTTGTCCCTGCTCTTGCTGTGGCACTTGTTGAATAGCCCTCATGTCTATGAGAGCTGCGACTTGTTTTTGAGCCTTTGCCCATTGATTTTTTTGGCAGGTCTGGCCAACCGTTTGCCCTTGGCAGGGTATGGGAATGAAACTTGTAGCCTTGAGACACTGTCTAGAACCCATTTGTCCTGGGTTATAATGTGCCAATTTTGAAAAAAAAGTGCTAGTTTCCCCCCTAAGGGTGCTGCCAGAAGATAAGTGCTTGGTGCAGGCAGGGGGAAGTCATTGGGACCGTTTCCTGTATGATTGTGATTTGTCCTCTCCACCTTTGGAGGTAGAAGCACTCCACTTCTTAGACCTGTAGGATCCTTGCGGCTGTGATCTGCCTCTAGGGCGTATGGATCTGCCCCTTTGAGGTCTGTCTAGACTGGAAAGGACCAATTCTTTGTAGGCCAGTGTCTGCTAAAACTAGGTGGCTGTACCTGTAAGAAATCCTTGACCGTTTGCATAGATTTAGCTTTGTCCTCCATTTTTTTTAACACCTCTTCTGCCTTAACACCAAACAAGGTATCATGTTGTAAAGGAGCACCTAATAATTTTGCTTTAACATGGTCAGGCAGATTTTGTTCCTTTAACCAAGCATGCCTCCTAATGACAGAACCCTTAACAGCGGCCCTGCAGGAGGCCTCCAAATAATGAAACTCACATTGCAAATTATGCTTTCCAACTTGTTCAGCTGCATGCAATACATCCTGCATTTCTTTGTTTTCTGCACATTCAGAATTTGCCATCATTTTCTGTTTAAGCAGTGTCGTGATATATTGCTGATATCTGAGCATATGAAACTGGCAATTTAAGGCCCTTGTAGCCAAAGTAGCAGATGTGTAAACCTTTTTTCCCTATCTATCCAGAGCCCTACAATCCCCGTCAGAGGGGGTAGGGTTTTTTGCTGTAGAAGCCTTAACCCCTTTTGGACCCTGAGAAACAGTTTCTGGGTCTGCAGTTGGGTTTTTGAAGAGGAATTTATGAAAGTCGGGGACCCTGTATTATCTGTCCGGCTTAACAGGAGCTGGAGGTAGAGAGTCAGGAGTCAGACTAGACTCCAAGAACACATCATCTACGATGTCCAACAGGTGGAATAGCTAGAGGCCTGTGTTAAGGTAGTAAAAGGAAGTCTCTGAGCCTTTTCTTAGATTCTGAAAACTCTTGGTTCTCCCAGTGGAAGTGCTCCCTCATGGTATGCAAGGCTTCCCCAAAAGAGCAGTCCTCAGGAGGAGCTGAAGGAATGGATTCTTCAGCATCAGAATCCTCACAGGGGAGAGAACAGAATATTCCTCATCAGAAGAAATGGAAACCTGATCTGAAGATTCATAGTCTGTCTCTTGCCTAGGCCTCTTATCAGGAGGGGGATGGGAACCCCTAGGCCTCTTATCAGGAGGGGGATGGGAACCCCTGATCAAGGTAATCAAGTCTTCGGCCATTTTGAGCATCTGTTTTTTGGGCGTGGAGTTCTGTCCTTGTGGCTAGTGAACTTGTTTCTTTGCCTGTAAAGGTGTTTTAGTCTTTGAAGTCGGTTTAATATACAATTGTTTAGGTCTGAATACACCCTCAGAAGCCGATGCCTGCTCAGCGGCTAGAGACCCATCTGAGGGAATAATCTCAGAGGCTCCAATACCTTGAATTTCCTGCGGCCTGGCCGACTCCATGTGGGAGTCTGTATCGGCTTGCGACTCTAAAGTAGCGGGCATCAGGGGCTGCGAAAGCACCTCACTGAGAACCGGCAACTTGCTTAGGAGAAGCTTCGTCTGTTTTGGACCTCGGTTGTATGTCTTTTTCTTTGCATTTTTTGTGAACTTTGGTATTCGGATGGCTATCCGACATTGTTTAATTAAATCCTCGCCCAAAATAGCTTAATGCAAAATCGTACAGATGCTTAACAGTGCGTTGGTTAAATCTAGCACAAAACCGACAACTAGCAACCTCGTGGTCAGGGCCTAGGCAAGGAATACAGTAAGAATGAAAGTCCCTATGAGGTATTTGCTTCCCACAAGAAATACAATTATTAACTTTTTCTGACATCGGTCTGGAGCAAGAAAAAAGTTTCCCCAACAGGGTACTTAGCTTTTAATTAAGACTTCAGATCGGAAAATCGAACACGAAAATATCAGGAGTCGGCCGACCGGCACTTGCGAACTGCTTCTGCTTCGGGCACCGCACAGCAAGAAAGACTGGATAAAATGGTGTCGGCTGCATCTTTTATACCCCTGACGTCAGGGAAGAGGCGACAGCAACTGACGCAGGACCAAAGACTTTGGAATTCAGGCTGACGGAGGGCAACCTGCCAGCAGGATAACCCAAATGTAATGACTGCAACAGTGAAACACGAACATCTTAAAAGATTGTTTGCACTGCATGTACTGATGTTTTTCTCCCCAAACTTCCTCTGAAAAGGGGCCTTGTGCCCAGCCAGAATTCCAAGATCAACAAATGTAAAATAAAATAAACAAATAAATATACCTTAACAGTGAAAACTGGACAGTGCTGTAGCTGAGAATTTAACAATTTATTGTCCAGGTCAGAAGCAAGGAGTTTAAACCTGTATTAATAAAACAACAAAAATAGTGGGCATATATGGACGATGAAACTGGAGGGTACGGTACAAACAATGAACTGAGGCAGAGGTCTGGAGAATGGAGCATGGCTAAGCAAGTGTGGAAGGACTTTTGTGATGACCTTAAATATGTAAGTAACAAGGGGACGGTCTGTAACAACTTACAAAAAAAGGTTATCTTATAAAATCTGTTATTTTGGGGAAATTGGGATATCTTGAAGTTTATCCTTTCTCAGAAGATATGGAGAAGCACTTGATGGGACTGATATTCCTGATTGTTTGAGAGTTGAGACATTACCTAATAAAGTTGGGGTTCTTTGTATAAAGGGCTAGGAAGGTAGTTTTTTTTTGAGTTATTTACATACGACGAGTGTAGTGAGAATGGTGCTTTCCAGAGGTCCCACTGGACTTGAAACAGTGTCAGTGACTGGGTTAGGCCCCTTGAGGATGTCATTTTGGGGATACTGTAATAACACACTGTCTAAGCTTCTAAACAATTTGTTGTTACTTCAGTCTTGTATTTATACATTTGACAGCTATGTAGGCAGACTGGCCTGAAACCAATTTCTCAGCCACAGCCATGGTTCCCAAGGATCAGTGTTACATACAATTTTAATTAAACTGAGAGTTAATAACATACTTCAGAATTGTCCACACCTCTGAGGTTAAAGTTCTCATCTTTCATCCCTGATAAAGTGGACCACTGGTGGATCATTTCCATCTAGACATTCTGTTAGCTATTCATCCTTCCTCGGTTGATCTTTTCAGCTATCCATTTGGGTTACAGTTGTTGAAGGTTAGTTTTGCTACAAGGGCTATGTGGCAGAGTTTATTTCTGTGGTATAAACTTTCTTGTCAGCTGTTTCTTTTATACTCATTTGCCTAGCAATGAGCGAAAGTCTGTTTGTGGGACACCCATTACTGGCTTATATGTCTTTCTAAATTACCATGTCCCATATCAACACTGCATTTGACGACCAGTTGTTGGAACGTTACCTGGGTTGCCATTTGTCACTTATTCAATCTGTTGTATTCACATGCTGACCTATGGTAAAACGTAATGGTCTGTTATTTATAAGCTGAAAATGTACTTTGTGTGTTTGTATTCTAACATCTATGACACATCCATCTATTTCCATATACAAATTATTTATAAAACTCATACTGTTTTGTCATCATCTTCATATGCACTAGCTTGGACATTGAGTGTGCATTATCTACTGTGATTAGGAAGCTTCAGCCTATGGAAGGTCTACTACCAGTAGGGAGCTACCATATGTTTTGGGCAATATTCCTGGCTCTGTCAGTCATGTGTGTAATTTAGGTGGGAGGAAGGGCTCAATAATACAGAACTGTTACACTATTTTTACTGAATTACTCAGGTCTTCTCCTAACAGATGAGTGTGTTACATAACAGCTGCACAACGTCATATAATGAATGCCTACTCAACAGGTTGTCTGCAGCAATTATCACCTGCGTCTCAGCATACATAACTTTGCAATAATGTACTGCAGGTCAGTGTCACATTAACAATAAGTGCAGTTGCAATATAGCACCGAGTCATTATCACTTTTCAGGTAAAACTCTCAGCAGTTGTCACTGCTATTCACACAAGTAGAAGTCATTACCACATTGATGAACGCACAAGCCAGATGTGGGTTTTTGTCTACCTGCAGTCATTTCAATACATCCCCAACCGGTTTAAGTCATTTTTACAATTGGATTATACGCAGTAATGTCCACACTGTGGTTATATGCTTCATATTTTTCTGAATCACTACAATTGATCATATCATGTAGTAATTTTCTCTATGGAGTTCTGGACTTTGGTTATGGAATTTATGATTTTTTTATATTTTGGTAAACAACTTTGCTAAGGAACAAGTAATTGTTCTAAATATCATCTCATTTTAAAGGCAGTGTTAGTCCTTACAACATGGTAACAGAACTGTGCTCGTGGGCTGTATACATGTACAGATATCACAGTTTTAGGACTTTGGTTAAGGAAATTATGATTTTTTTTTCATATTTTGGTAAATAACTTTGCTATGAAGCATGTAATTGTGGCAAGCGATACCTCATTTTGAAAAAAGTGTTAATCTTTATAACATGGTAAAAGAACTGTACCTGTGAGCTCTACACATGTACAGATATCAGTTTCTTTAGGACTTCTGTTATGGAAATTATGATTTTTTTCATATTTTGGTAAATAACTTTGTTAGGGAGCAAGTAACTGTGCCAAGTAATACCTCATTTTGAAGACAGTGTTAGTCCTTACAACATGGTAAAAGAACTGTGCCCATGGCATGTACATATGTAAAAATATCAGTTTATGTACTTAGGTTATGAAAATTATTCCATTTTTTCATATTTTGGTAACTTACTTTGTAAGGAAACATGTCAATGTGCTAAGTAACACCTCATTTTGAAGACAGTATTAATAGTTATAGTATGGTAAAATAACTGTCTATATGCTGTACACATGTACAGATAAAGTTTGTTTAGCACCTAGGTTATGGAAATTATGATTTTTTTTCATATTTTGGTAAATTTGCAAGAGAGCATGTCGAAGTCCTAAATAATACCTTATTTTGAAGGCATTTACTCTTTACAACATGGCAAAAGAACTACGTCTATATGCTGTACACATGCACATATATCAGTTTTAGTCTTTTAGAAGTATGAAAATTACACATGTGCAATATTTCTCATTATTATGTCTATATCTTTGCAAGGGAGCATGGTGACGACACAAAAGATGCATCTTTTTGAAGCTGACATTGAGCCATACAACTTGTACACCAATATGTAGTATCTGTTACAGGTAATGAGATTACGCATTGTTTATTTATCAATTATGAGAAATATATTAATCATATTTAAGTGAATAACCCCGTAAAGGAGCACCACACAGTAATGGTTAAGGTAACACTTTAAAGCTGACATTCATACAAAAAAATTAATTACAAATTGTATGGGTCTACATGGTACATTCACCAAGATATTGTCATTTGTTTTACCAAATCGTAAAAAATATGCACAACATCAGCATTCCTTGGCAAATATTAAAAAATGACAAATACATGCTATCAACATTTACACTTTTGGAAAGGTCAGTGTCTGCTGAACAAGTTTCACATTTACATTTTTAGTCTAGCTATTATGGTTAGAGTTATGATCATTTGTTGTCTGTACTGTACTACAAATGGATTATCTGAAAAATGAGCTCAGGCTGCACTGTTGTTCCTATGGTGGAAGTAAGCAGGCAGCATTTTCTGAGTTGCTCCAGAGTGAATGAGTTAAGAGCCACACTGGAACTACCTTGGGCATGAATGATGGATTGGTCCTGAGTGACAACCTGTCCGCATGAAAGATGATGAAAGGCTCAACTGCCATAAGGGCCTGTAATTCAGATATCCTTCTAGCTGAACTGATTGCTAAAAGGAAGGCTGTTTTCCAGGAAAGAAATTTTAAGTCTGCATTTGCAGCTGGCCCGAAAGGAGGTAGAGTGAGTTTCTCCAATACAAAGTTAAGGTCCCACGCAGGGGTTGGAGCTCTCCTGGGTTGTCTCAAGTTTTTGTCCCCTCTGAGATACTGCTTTAGTAGAGGATGAGAGAAGGGAGGGGGTCTGTGTTGTAATGAGCTGAAATGGCTGATGCATGGATTTTTATTGAACAAAAAGACAGGCCCTTATGAAGCATCTCAGTTAAGTATTGCAAAATCTGAGGTAAATTTGGCACTGCTGTGCTCATCCCTCGAGATTGATTACAGGCACAGAATCTTTTCCATTTATCAGTATAAGATTTTCTTGTACTAGGTCTTCTAGCCTCCAAAATGACATCCATCACAGGTTTGCTGAGGTATGCTAAGGGTGAATTTAAGTGATTAGCCAAGCTTCAAGATTCAATGTTTGGAGCTGAGGGTGCAGAACTTGGTTCGCCTGCTGAGATAGTAAGGAAGGTGTCGGAGACAGGTGCCACAGAGAAATGTGTGACACTGCGCAGGAGTGGGTACCAGTGATGGCGAGGCCAGTCTGGAGCAATCAAAATCATTTTTGGCTTGTCCTGTTTGACTTTTAATAGAACTTTGGAGAGCAAAGGCAGAGGGGGAAAAGCATAGACTGATAGGTTTTTCCAGTTGAAGGACAGTGCATCCACTTTAAAGGCTTTTTTGTGATGAGTTCTTGTGCAAAATTTGTCCAACTGGTAGTTCTGGGGTGAGGAAAGAAGATCTATGTCTGGGCTCCCCCATTTGCATGTCAACATGTTGAAAATCCGTGGTTCCAGTTTCCATTCGTGTGGGTCCATGAGACTTCTGCTTAGTTCGTCTGCCAGAACATTCTGCTTTTCTGTCAGGAATTGAGTATGTACTTGGTAGCTCAAGGCCGTGTTCCCCAATGCCATGGCTAGTCTGCAGAGGGGGTAGGAATGTGTACCCCCCTGCTTGTTTATGTACCACATAACCGTGGTGTTGTCCATCTTTAGAAGTAATTGGCCTGGATGAAGGTAGTCCTTGAAGGCATTCAGTGCATTCTGTACAGCTAGCATTTCTTTTGAATGATACAAAGGTGCATTTGATTTGGGCTCCATTTGCCCTGAATGCACTTCCCTGCCAGATGAGCCCCCCATGCATAGTCTGATGAGTCTGTAGTTAGGGTTTGGGCATCAGGGGGTGGTGTGAATGGCAGTCCCTTGTTTTGGTGGCAGGCCTCTGCCCATCATAGGAAGTCTAGGCACAGGCAATGTATAATAGGAATCATTGTTTCCAGGCTGTGACAATGACGACTCCATAAACTTATGTACCACTGAAGTTTCCTCATATGCAGTTTTGCATATGGAATTAGAAGAATGCATAAGGCTATGAACCCAAAAGCTTGCAGTATTTGCCTTGCAGATAGCAGGGTTTTTCTGGCCACCTGTTTGAAGTAAGTCACCAAATGAATTCACTTTTCTAGAGTAAGGCAAGCCATCTGGGCAGTTGTATTCAAGATTAAAACCAGGAATGTAATTTTTGAGAGGGTACCATTTGAGATTTATTTTTGTTTATGGTGTACCCTAGACAGATTAGAAGTCTTTTTTACAAACGACAAATGTTTTAGAAGAATGGCCTGGTTCTCTGCCTGAATTAGATAATCGTCCAGGTATGGATTTATTTGAATATTTCTTTGCCTGCAAAATGCAATTACTGGAGCCAGGCACTTTGTGAATACCCTGGGCGCAGTAGACAAGCCAAAGGGCAGTACAGAGAGCTGATAATGCATGCAGCCTGCTTTGAAGCGTAGGAATCTTCTGCAAGATTCCCTGAATGGGATATGCAGGTAAGCCTCTTAAGTCGACAGTTGCCAACCAGGCATCCTTGCCTAGCATAGGAAGTAACTGAAGAGTCAGCATCTTGAATTTTGGAATGCCCAGAAAGGTGTTTAGAGTAGACAGGTCCAGAATTGGACGCCATGATTGGTCTTTTCTGGGTTCCAAGCAAAATCTGGAATAGAAGCATTGTCCCTTTTCCTCTTCTGGTACTAGTTTATAGCCCCCAAGTTTAGGACGGAAAGTACTTGTTTCTGAGCCTCTGCCCACTGATTTGGGGGCAGGACTGGCCACCCATTTGGAGATGGCAGCATATGGAAATGAAATCTGTATCCCTGGGACACTATTTAAAACCCATTTGTCCTGGGTTATAAAAGTTGCCAGTTTTCCCCCCAAAGGGGTGGTTAAGAGTTAAGTGCTTGGTAATTTCTAAGGGAAGTCATTGAAACTGCTTACCATAAGGTGGTGCCTTGTTGTTTTTCCAGATTTGGAAGTGGAAGCACCCCATTGCTTAATTCTGAAAGTCCCTTGAGACTGAAACCAGGTGGTTTTGGAATGTCTGGGTTTGGCAGTAGTGGCTCTGGAAGGATCTGGAATGGACCTGTTCTTAGTAGGCCAATGCCTACTAAATCTAGGAGGTTGCACTTGTAAGAAATCTTTCTCAGTTTACATAGATTTAGCTTCATCTTCCATCTTTTTTAGAACTTCTTCAGCCTTATTGCCAAATAAGCGGTCCTGCTGTAAAGGATCATCCAAATGTTTTGATTTAACATGATCAGGCAGAGATTTCTCCTTAAGCCAAGCATGCCTAAGCACACACCCAGTAACAGCAGCCTTACAAGAGGCCTCTAAGGAATCAAAACCACAATGCAAAGTATGTTTGCCAACTTGTTCAGCTGAATGCAATAAATCCTGCATATCTTTATTCTCCACACAGTCAGAAATCAACATAATTTTCTATTTAAGCAGTCCCATGATATGTTGTTGATATTTTAGCATATGGAATTGACAGTTTAAAGCCCTGACTGCCAAGTTTGCAGAAGTGTAAACCTTTTTACCCCATCTATCCAGCGCCCTGGAGTCTCTATCAGAAGGGGTAGGGTTTTTAGCAGTAGAAGCCTTAATGCCCTTCAGCCCCTGAGAAATGGTTACAGGCTCCGCAAGAGGATTTTTGAAAAGGAATTTGTGGGACTCAGTAACCCTGTAGTACCGGTCTGGTTTGCTAGGAGCTGGAGGCAAGGAATCTGGTGCCATACTTAATTCCAAAAACACAACAATATCTAGTACAGGAGGTATAGTCAAAGGCCTTTGCTGAGGAAGAAGGAAAGTACAGTTGTGTACACTTGCCATAAATGTAGATGTTTAGAGTGTATTCACTGTTGCAGTCATTACATTTGGGTAATCTGCTGACAGGTTGCCCGCAGTCGGCCTGAATTCCAAAGTCTTAAGTCCTGCGTCGGTTGCTGTCTTCTCTTCCATGATGTCAGGTCGTCAGAGGTATAAAACATGCAGCAGACACGATTTTCTTTAGTTTTTCTTGCCCCCTGTCAGGTGCCCCCAAAAAGGTAGCAATATTTTATATATATATATGTATATATATATATATATATATATATATATATATATATATACATATGTATATATATATATATATATATATATATATATATATATATATATATATATATATATATATATATATATATATATATATATACACACATACACATACATACACACACACATACATACATGCATCAATATAAACTTTATAAACTTTACCTTCATCTACAAGCAAATACACCACATAGGTTGTAGAAAATAGAGAAGGAAAGATAAACTGTAGAATGACAGTGGGATGGCAGGAGGGTAACCTGGACTGCAACAGTGAATACACTCGAACATCTAGATTTATGGTAAGTGTACACAACTGTACTATGTTCTTCGTGTTTCACTGTTGCAGTCATTATATTTGGGTAGAATCCCAAAGCTATGGTTGGGAGGCTGGAGCTAAACAGCATTAGGTGCAGCTATAAAGCACTGCAGTGGCAAAGCCTGCCCTGGACTTAAAGGCAAATGGTAATGCTTTGTAAAGATGTGAACAGAACTCCAAGTAACACTTGGGTAGTCCGCTGTCCCAGTCGGCCCGAATACCAAAGTATATGGCTGACGTCGGTCAAGGCGCATTAGTCTGACGTCAGGACGTCAGGGTACAAATGCGCATGACCGACGTCATATCCTCAGTCTTTTCTTGCCCCAGATGTCAGAAGACCCTAAAAAGATAAGGCCAAAACCAAAAAACACCAAACACTCTAGTACCAAATATATATACAATATATACAAATTTACAAAGGTACAACCCCACCCACACAACCACCCCTAAACACAGAGGGGAAGGAAAGAGGGTAAATTGGACTGCAGCAATGTGGATCTTCGAACATCTACATTTATGGTAGGTACAAAACTGTACTATGTTCTTCATCCCACATTGCTGCAGTCCTAACACTTGGGTAGAATCCCAAAGCAGAGGTAAGGGAGGCTGGCAAATCATAAGGAAGCAGGAGCTGTCAACATGCCCTGCAAAAGAGCCGTGGCAAAACCAGCCCTGGATTTAGAGTAGAGAGGAAGGTGGTAGTGCTTAGAGAAAGTATGCACTGAACTCCAAGTAGCTGCCTCCAAAATATCCTTAGTTGCCACCCCCCTTAGAAATGCTGTTGAAGTGGCAGTAGCCCTAGTGGAATGAGGCCTAATCCCAGCTGGAATCTCCTTGCCATGATGGGAATAACAAAATGTAATGCAAAACCCAATCCACTTAGAAATAGTTTGTTTTGACACAGGCTTGCCCTGAGAACTCAAAGCAAAAAGAAACAAACAACTGCTGAGACTGCCTAAAATCCTTAGTCCTGCTTAAATAATAACGCAACTGCCTGTGTACATCTAAAGTGTGCAAAATCTTTTCACCCTTATTTTGGGGATCTGCATAAAAAGTAGGCAAATGAATAGTTTGGTTTAAAGCCACACTAGAAACCACCTTAGGCATAAAGGAAGGATTAGTACGTAATGATACCATGTCCTTATGGAAAATCAAAAAAGGCTCAACCGCCATAAGGGCCTGCAATTCAGAAACCCTTCTTGCAGAAGTAATGGCCAACAAAAAAGCAGTCTTCCATGACAAGTATTTCAATTCAGCAGTAGCCGCAGGCTCAAAAGGTTGTAGAGTAAGTTTCTCCAACACAAAATTGAGATCCCAAGCAGGAGTAGGAGCTCTATGTGGGGGTCTTATATTCTTTGCCCCTCTAAGAAATTGCTTGAACAAAGGATGAGAAAACAATGGTGGGTCACAATCATAGTGAGCTGAAATTGCTGCAGCATGAATCTTAATGGAAGAGAAAGACAAACCTTTGTCCAATAACTCAGTAAGATATTGAAGAGCCACACTCAAATTAGGCTCAGAAACCTCCAAATCCTTTGCTGCACTCCAAAATAAAAATCTCTTCCACTTTTCTGAGTACACTTTCCTTGTACTAGGTCTTCTGGCTTCCATAATCACATTCAAAACTTGTTGAGGAAGTTGAGACCTGCTGTGTTTCAAAACAGAATATGCCAGGCTGTCAGATGAAGAGAGTGAAGCTTGACATTGAGTAGATGACCGTCCCTCTGAGACAATAGGTGTGGAATCAAAGGTAAAGGCCATGGAGGCTTCCTTACCAGACTCCTCAGTAATGGGTACCAGTGTTGCCGAGGCCAATCTGGAGCTATTAAAATCATCCTTGGCTTGTCTTGTCTGACCTTTAGGAGTACCTTTGGGAGAAGAGGCAGAGGTGGAAAGGCATACACATGAAGATTTTTCCAACTGAAAGAAAGAGCATCCACTTTCCAAGCTGTGTGATGAAACCTTTTTGTGCAAAACTTTGGCAGCTGGTGGTTTAGTGGAGAAGCGAACAGATCTATGTCTGGAGTTCCCCATGACACTGTCAATTTCCGAAATACATGAAGATCCAGTTTCCACTCGTGGGGATCCATGATTTGCCTGCTTAACACATCTGCTAAGGAGTTCTGTGCTCCTGGCAGAAACCTTGCCTGAAGAGTTAGTTGCAAGCTGAGCGCAGTCTCCCATAAAATCATTGCTTGCCTGCATAGAGGATAAGAATGTGTTCCCCCTTGTTTGTTGATGTACCACATGACAGTTGTGTTGTCTGTTAGAACCAACACCTGCCCTGGAAGAAGTAACTCCTTGAAAGCCATTAATGCAAACTGGACTGCTAACATCTCCTTCATGTTGATATGTAGATGCTGTAGTCTGGCAGGCCACTTGTCTTGTATCCACTTTCCATTCAGATGAGCTCCCCAAGCTATGTCTGAGGCATCTGTCGTTAGAATCTGACTCGCCTCTGGCCGGGTCACAGAGAGTCCCTTGTTTAGGTGACATTCCTGAGCCCACCACAAAAATTCCTTTTGAATGCAAGGTATTATTTGAATGACAGTGTCCAAATCCTGGCAGTGCTGTGTCCATACATTCTTGAGGTACCATTGCAGCTTCCTCATATGCAGTTTGGCATTGGGAAGCACCAGAATACAAGATGCCATGAACCCTAAGGCTTGAAGGACTGTCCTTGCAGTCAGCCGGACTGAAGAGATAGTTGATGGAAGTAAAGGGAAAGATTCTTTTGTTTGTCCGGGGTTAAAAAGGCCATCTGGGTTGCTGTATTCAGTCTCACACCCAGAAAGCACATGTCTTGAGAGGGTACTAGACTGGACTTTATTTCGCTCACAGAATACCCCAGGCATCTTAGCACTGCTATCACATATTCCAAATGCTGTAAAGGTCTTCCTTTTCTTGAGCCAGAATCAGGCAGTCGTCCAAGTAAGGATAGATTTGTATTCCTTTTAGCCTGAAGTAAGCTATCACTGGAGCCAGAACTTTTGTGAATACTCTGGCAGTAGATAAGCCAAAGGGCAATGCAGAGAACTGATAATGGGAATTCCCAGCTCGAAAACGCAGATACTTCCTGCAACTTAGTCTGATAGGCACATGAAGGTAAGCCTCCTTGAGATCTAAAGTTACCATCCAGTGATCTTTGCCCAGTAGAGGTAAAAGCTGTTGTAACATCAACATTTTGAACTTGGGAATGTCCAGATAAGTGTTGAGGATAGATAAATCCAAAATTGGTCTCCACGTGTTCCCTTTCTTTGGTACTAGGAACAGGCGAGAATAAAATCCTAGGCCCCTTTCTGGCACAGGAACCGGCTGAATGGCCCCTATTTGGAGTAACAGAGAAATTTGCTTGTAAGCCTCTTTTCTTTGTAGAGGAGGAATGTCTGGCATGCCTTTGAAAGGAGGCAAGGTATGGAAATAAAACCTGTAACCGTGGTGAATGATATCCAATACCCATCTGTCCTGGGTAATTAAACTCCAATTTTCTTTGAAAAGTGCCAGCCGTCCTCCCAAAGGTGCTGCCAGACGAGAAAGCACTGGCAGCTGAAAAGGCAGGTCATTGGGTCTGTTTACGAAAGGGCTGACCCCTGCCCTCACCAGAAGATTGAGCAGGTGAACTCCCTGTTCTAGGCCTAAAAGAACCTTGAGCTCTGCCCCTACCACGTCTAGACCTACCCCCAGACTGGGAATCATAAGAAGGATATGTCCATCCCTTAGTAGGCCAATTTCTACTAAACTTCGGGCTGAACCTGCAAAAAATCTTTAACAGTCTGCATAGACTTAGCCTTGTCCTCCATTTTCTTTAAAACTGCTTCCACAGGCGAACCAAACAACACATCAGACTGTAACGGAGCATCCAAAATCCTTGTCTTAACATGCTCAGCTAAATTCTGATCCCTCAGCCAGGCGTGCCTGCGAAGAACAGAACCAGTGGCAGCCACCCTCGAAGAGGCCTGCACAGCATCAAAACCACATTGCAAGGAATGCTTACCCACCTGTTCAGACACATGAACTAAATCCTGCAACTCTTTACACTCAATACCTTCTGCCAGAGCCTCCACCTTAGACTGCAATTGTGAAAGGAGATAATTTTGATATTTTAACATGTGGAACTGGCAATTCAAAGCCCTCATGGCTAAAGTGGAAGAAGTATACACTTTCTTTCCCCATCTATCCAAAGCCCTTGCCTCTTTATCAGGAGGAACAGGATTTTTAACAACAGAAGCCTTAACACCTTTAGGCCCCTGAGAAACAGTTTCTGGGTCTGCCCTAGGACTCTTAAAAAGATACTTATGAGCTTCAGGCACCTTATAATACCTGTCCGGTTTAACTGGGGCAGGAGGCAAAGAATCAGGGTTCAGGGAAGCCTCTGCAAAAACATCTTCCACCACATCCAGAACAGGAGGTATAGCTAAAGGCCTATGCTGGGGTAAAAACAAAAATTCCCTAAGCCTCTTCCTGGAATCAGAGAAATCTTGTCCTTCCCATTTAAAATGCTCCTCATGGAATGAAGAGTCTCTGAAAAGAAAAATCCTCAGGAGGAGAAGCCGAAGGAGTAGAACCATCCACATCAGAATCAGAATAAGGAGGATACTCCTGTAAGTCTTCATACGAAGACTCAGAAGCCTCCGAACACTGCTCAAAACTCTCAAGCTCAGGTTCCACCCTAGGCCTCTTATCAGGAGGGGGCATAGAACCTCTAATCATAGTAATCAAATCTTCTGCCATTTTAAGCATATGTTTCTTAGGCAAAGATCCTGAAGAACTAGGAGAGACACCCACTGAAGTTAAACCTGGCCTGCCTCTCAAAGAAGCCTTGGAAACAGAAGGGGAGGGCCTAACCACCTTAGGAAGGGAGGGAGAACAGCCACCTGAGAAGCCCCTTCAGCCTGGCCTACCTCCCGAGAGGACACATCTTGTAACAGTAAAGTCTCTCCCTGAGACTCCAAAGAAACTTCTGGCAGAACCTCCGGCTCCACCGAGCCTTCTAAAGAACCGACGTCCGGGACTGACGGTTCTTCCAACCTAGGCTTTGCTGCTTTGTCCTTGCGCTTTTGACGAAGCGGCGCCGGAGCATCCGACGGCATTTTATAATTACAACGCTTCCCAAAAACTAACCTGGCACAGTCTAATCTTCTCTTTATAGTGCGTTTGTTAAATCTAGCACAAGAGCGACATCCAACAACTTCGTGCTCAGGCCCTAAGCAAGGTATACACAAGGTATGGTAATCCCTATGAGGTATCTGTTTCCCACAAGAAATACAGTTATTCACTTTTTCTGACATCCGGTTAAATACTGAGGCAAGAAAAAAACAAAATATTCCCCAACGGGGTAATTAGCCAACTTTGATTCGGTCTGAAACTCCGACTTCAGAAAATTTCAGAACGCCAACCTGCACTCGCAAAACTGCTTCTGCATCGGACCATGCGGCAAAAAAAGACTGAGGATATGACGTCGGTCATGCGCATTTGTACCCTGACGTCCTGACGTCAGACTAATGCGCCTTGACCGACGTCAGCCATATACTTTGGTATTCGGGCCGACTGGGACAGCGGACTACCCAAGTGTTAGGACTGCAGCAATGTTGGATGAAGAACATCGGATGTAGTGGCTTATCCACTTTGAAATAGTCTGCTTTGAGGTAGCCTTTCCTTCTGATCCTGCAACATATGACACTAGTAACTGCTCAGTTTTTCTTAGAGCTTTTGTCCCGCTCAAGTAGAATCTTAGCTGTCTGTGTATGTCCAAGGAATGCAGAATTCTCTCCCCTTTGTTCTGCGGACTTGGATAAAAAGTTGGCAGATGAATTGTTTGGCTAAGAGCAACACTGGAAACCACCTTAGGCATAAAAGTAGGATTTGTCCTCAGAGACACCCTGTCTGGGTAAAATATGACAAAAAGGCTCTACAGCCATGAGGGCCTGTAGCTATGAAACGTCTTGCTGAAGTAATTGCTAGTAGCAGAGCTGTCTTCCATAAGAACAACTTTATATCAGCGGTAGCGGCTGGTTCAAATGGAGGCAGGGTGAGCATTTACAACACATAATTGAGGTCCCATGCAGATAATGGTGATCTTCTACGAGGCCTTAGGTTTTTGGCTCCTCTAAGATGCTGCTTTAGTAAAGGATGAGAAGATTGGTGGCTGTGTATTGTAATGAGCCGAAATGGCAGAGGCATGGCTTTTGATTGATGAGAAAGGTAGGCCTTTGTCAAGCATCTCAGTTAAGTATTGTAATATCTGAGGAATATGTGGTTCTGCTGTATCCGTTCCTTGTGCTCGATTCCAAGCACAGAATCTCTTCCATTTGTCAGCATAAGATTTTCTAGTACTAGGCCTTCTGGCTTCCAAAATGACATCCATCACAGCTTTACTGAGAGGTGTCGTTCTTATGATTATATGATTAGCCATGCTGCCAGGTTCAGAGTCTGTAGTTGATTGTGCAGGATCTGACTGTTTTGCTGGGACAGTAGTTGTGGTCTTTAAGGCAAGATCCAAGCTGGGTATCGAGACACGTTCCTTAGGACTGGGTACCAAAATTGGCGGGGCCAGTCCGGGGCAATTAATATCTTTGGCTTCTCTTCTCTGACTTTTAGGGGGACCTTGGGTAGAAGAGGCAGAGGAGGAAAGGTGTAAACTGACAGGTTGTTCCAACTGAAGGATAGGGCGTCCACTTTCCATGCTCGTCTGTGATAAGTCCTTGTGCAGAATCTTTTCAATTGATAATTTTGAGGAGAGGCAAATATATCTATGTCTGGGCTCCCCCATTTCTCTGTTATGCTGAATACTTGTGGATTTAGTTTCCACTCGTGAGGATCCATAAAGTTTCTGCTTAAGTAGTCTGCCAGAGTGTGTTCTGTTTTCCTGGCAGGAATTGAGATTGAAGATTTATTTGGTAGGTCAAAGCTGTGTCCCACAGTGCTATGGCTAATCTGCAAAGGGGTATGTGTGTGCCCCTTTGCTTGTTTATATACCACATGACTGTGGTGGTATCCATCTTTATCAGAAGTTGTCCTGGATGAAGTAAGTCCTTGAAGGCTGTTAGGACATTTTGAACAGCTAGCATCTCTTTCTTGTTGATATGTTGATGCATTTGATTTGGTGCCCATATGCCCTGAATGCATCTTCCTGCCATGTGGGCCTCCCAGGCATAATCTGATGCTTCTGTTAAGGTTTGGCTGGCAGGGGGTAGAGTGAAGGGCCTTCCCATGTTTTGGTGACAGACCTTTGCCCACCACAGAAACTTCTGTTGCTGGCAGGGGATGACAGGAATCATTGTTTCCAGACTGTGTGAATGTTGACTCCATAAACTTTTTAGGTACCATTGAGGTTTCCTCATATGCAGTCTTGCATATGGAATTAGTAGGATGCCGGATGCCATGAAGACCGGAGCCTGCAGAATTTGTCTTGCAGAAGACTGGGGCTTTGTTGCCAGTTTGAAGTAGTCAGTTGCCTTTGTCTGGCATGAGGTAAGCCATCTAGGCAGTTGTATGCAAGCTTGCACCCAGGAACGTTATCTTCTGAGAGGGTACCAGTTGTGATTTCTTTTCATTTATTGTGTACCCTAGGCATGCTAGAAGCCTTTTCACAAATGCCAGGTGTCGTAGAAGAGAGTGTCCTTCTCTGCTTGAATGAGACAGTCGTCCAAGTAAGGATATATTTGAATACTTCTTTGTCTGCAAAAATGCAATTACTGGTGCCAAGCACTTTGTAAAGACTCTGGGTGCAGTAGATAAGCCAAAGGGCAGTGCAGAGAATTGGTAATGCATTAAGCTAGCCTTGAATCTGAGGTATCTTCTGCACGACTGTCTTACTGGGACATGCAGGTATGCCTCTTAAGTCTAAAGTCACCAGCCAAGCATGGGCAGAAGCTGCTGCAAAGTGAGCATTTTGAATTTTGGAATGTCCAGGTATGTGTTCAAAATCGATAAATCCAGTATTGGCCGCCAGGCCTTGTCCTTTCTGGGTACCAAGAACAGTCTCGAGTAAAAACCTTGTCCTTTTTCCTGTTCTGGTACTGTCTGAATGGCCCCCATACCCATGAAGGATGTCACCTGTTTCTGAGCCTCTGCCCATTGGTTATTTGGCAGGTCTGGGCAACCATTTGTCATTGGCAGAGTGTAGAAATGGAATCTGCATACTTGTGATACGATGTTGAGTACCCAGTTGTCCTGGGTAAT
Source organism: Protopterus annectens (assembly GCF_019279795.1). Lineage (NCBI taxonomy): Eukaryota > Metazoa > Chordata > Ceratodontiformes > Protopteridae > Protopterus > Protopterus annectens. Next base: position 1,139,182,058 of record NC_056746.1, read on the forward strand.
TAACTGCCAATTTTGAGCAAGCAGTGCTAATTTTCCATCTATGGGTGCTGCCAAAAGATAAGTGCTTGGTGTTGGCAGAGGGAGGTCATTGGGATTGCTTTCTGTAGGTTTGCACTTAATCTCCTCCATATTTGCAGGTGGATGCGCCCCCACTGCTTTGACCTGTACGAGTCTTGAGCCTGGTACCTGGAACCCTCAGGGCGTCTGGATTTGCCCCTTTGAGCTCTGACACAGGAAAGGACTAAATTTTTGTAGGCCAGTGTCTACTAAATTTAGGTGGCTGCACTTGTAAGAAATCTTTTACAGTTTGCATAGACGTAGCTTTGTCTTCCATTTTCTTTAAAACCTCTTCTGCCTTAATACCAAACAGAGAATCATGCTGTAAAGGTGCATCTAACAATTTAGCTTTAACATGATCAGGCAAATTTTGTTCCTTAAACCAGGCATGCCTCCAAATCACAGATCCAGGCCCTGCAGGAGGCCACAAAAGAATCAAAACCACATTGCAAAATATGCTTTCCAACTTGCTCAGCTGCATGCAATAATTCCTGCAATTCCTTATTTTCTGCACATTCTGAAATAATCATTTTGTTTCAGCAATCCCATAACATGTTGTTGGTACTTAAGCATATGAAATTAACAGTTTAAGGCCCTGATTGCCAAGGTTGCAGATGTATATACCTTTTTTCCCCATCTGTCCAGCGCCTTGAATCTCTGTCGGAGGGGGTAGTGTTTTTTGCTGTTGAGGCCTTAACTCCCTCTGGACCCTGTGAAATAGTTTCAGGATCAGCAGCAGGGTTTCTAAATAAAAATTTATGAGGGTCAAGGACCCTGTAATACCGGTCAGGCTTACTGGGAGACGGAGGTAGAGTGTCAGGAGTCAGGCTCGACTCCGAAAAAACATCATCCACAATGTCTAACACGGTCAATGGCTAAAGGCTTGTGCTGAGGGAGGCGGAGGAAATCCCTGAGCCTCTTTTTTGATTCTGAGAAGTCTTAACTCTCCCAGTGAAGATGCTCCCTCAAAGTATGCAAGATTTCTCCAAATGAATAATCCTCAGGAGGAGATGCAGATGGAATGGACTCCTCAGCATCAGAATCCTCATAGGGAGGTAAAGATAATTCCTGATCAGAAGAGGAAACATAAGAAATAGAAACCTGATCTGAAGACTCAGTGTCTTGCCCAGGCCTCTTATCTGGAAGGGGATGGGTCCCCCTGATCAAGGTAATAAGGTCTTCAGCCATTTTGATGATCTGTTTTTTTAGGCATAGAGGCCTGTGCACGTGGCTCAAGCGTCTTTTTTTTTAGTTTTAGAAGGTGTCTTTGCCTTTGGAGCTTTCGGTTTGATATAAAAATGTTGAGGTCTGAATACACTCTCAGAAGCCGGTGCCTGCTCAGCGGCTCCGGACCCATTAGAGGGAGATGCATCCGTCGGTCCAATACATTGAGTATCTTGCGGCATGCTGGACTCCACGTGGGTGTCGGTAGAGGCGTGCCACTCGAAGGTAGCAGGTATCAGGGGCTGCAAAAGCGCCTGAGTACCAGCGAACGGTCTAGGAGAAGTTTCGTCAGTTTTGGATCTCTATTGCCTTTCTCTGTCCTTTTCCTTGCATTTTTTATGTACTCCGGTAGTCTGATTGCTATCAGACAACATATCTGGGTAGTTAAATCAGTTTCCAAAATACTAAGATGCAAAAATATACTGACACTTAGTGCGTTGGTTACATCTAGCACAAAACAGCTAGGCACGTTGTGATCAGGGCCTAGGCAAGGAATGCACTATAAATGGAAATCTTTACTGTTTTTTTAGACATAGATCGAGATTTAGGTCTTTTCAAAACGCAAGTCTGTAGGCCTGAATACACCCTCAGAAGCCGGTGCCTGCTCAACGGCTCTGGACCCATCCAAGGTAGACACATCTGCGGGTTCCACATGTGAAGCATATCGCGGCATACCTGACTCCGAGTGGGTCTCAGCAGAGGCCTGCGAATCAGAAGTAGCGGGTATCAGGGGCTGCGAAAGCACCTCACTGAGTACCGGCGAACTGGCTTAGGAGATGCGTCATCGGAAGTTTTGGATCTCAACGGCCGGTCTCTTTTTCTTTGCATTTTTTGGTATGCCAGAAGTCACATGGCTAACCAACGTAATTTCTGGATAAACAGAGAACAGAAAAATTTTGAAATAAAAATGCACAGACGGATAGTGCGCTGATTAAATAAAGCACAAAACCGACAGCAAGGTATGCAGTGGTCAGGGCCTAGGCAAGGAATACAGTACAAATCAAAATCCTTATGAGGTTTTTGCTTCCCACAAGTAATACAATTATTAACTTTTACTGACATCGTTAAGGAGCAAGAAAAAAAAGTTTCCCCAACGGGGTACTTAGTTTTAAGTTAAAGACTTTGGTTCTGAAACTCTAAAAAAAGAAGTTATGTACTCACCATAACGTTCCATCTGAGTAGGTAACTTCATTTGTATGCAACCTGTGGGTATCTGATCCGAACCGGCAGCTTTCCGAGCTAATAGATCCGAGCTCCAAGCTCCTCCCCCTACCCATAAAGCCCTGCCATCTCCCTCTAACCCTCAGATAGAGTTTGCTAAAGGACAATAAGGAATTCCATAACCTAGGAGTGATTACAAACTGTTTCAATGACACCCATGAAAGGAAACTATATCCTGACTCTTGGATAACGAACTAAGGGTGCAGGGGATGGAGGGCGGGTCGGTTGCAGACAAATGAGGTTACCTACTCAGATGGAACGTTATGGTGAGTACATAACTTCTTTATCTGAAGTAAACTTCATTTGCTCTGCAACCTGTGGGACAGAGTCCCCAGCTACCCGCAACTTGGCAGGACCATATGGAAGGATATTCCGGAGCACTGCTGAGCCAAACGATGCACGTCCTCTAGAGATCAAATCCCATTTGTAGTGTGTAATAAAGGTATGAGAGGAAGCCCAAGTAGCTGCCGAGCAAATGTCATCCAAGGAAACCTTTGACCAAAAGGCAGCAGAAGAGGCCATGGATCGGGAAGAATGGCCTCGTACTCTCAGGGGCTCAGGACGACCAGAGCTTTTGTAAGCTAAGAGAATGCACTGAGAAATCCATCCAGCTAAGGTTACCTTAGTAACTGGCTTGCCCAGACAAGATTTTGCAAAGGAAACAAAAAGTTGGTCATATTTTCGAAGATCTGCTGTTCCATTTAAGTAAAAACGTAACTGTCTGTAACATCCAGACAATGAAGTCTGTATTCTCCTTTATTTTGAAAATTTGGAAAGAAAACAGGCAGAAGAATGGTCTGGTTGATGTTGACTTCCGAAGCCACCATGGGAAGAAAGGAGGGACTAGTCCTGAGGGAGACCCTGTCTTTATGAAAAATGATATAGGGAGGTTTACTGTAAAGAGCATGAAGCTCTGATATTCTTCTCGCAGAAGTAATGGCAATCAGAAAGGCCGTTTTCCATGATACATATTTAAAATCGACTCAAGCCGCGGGCTCAAAGGGGGGCCCAGTCAGAGCTTGAAGGACTAGGGTAAGATCCCATGGGGGGACTGGATCTTTAACGGGTGGTCTTAAAAACTTCCTTTCAAGAAAGCCTTGCATATTTTGGAGGATGCTAGCGGCCCTGAGCTGTTACCAACATGGTAGTGGGAGATAGCTGCCAACTGAACTTTAATAGTAGAAACACTGGCTCCTTGATCAAAGGTATGTGAAAAAGTCTAGGACTGCTGGAATTGGAGTCGTAAAGGGATCCAAGTTCCTGTACTCCACCCAGATCGAGAAACGTTTCCATTTACTGTTGTAGATCTACCTGGTGGATGGTTTATGGGCGGCCACCAGAATGGCTTTAACCGAAGATGATATACCAGGAGTCCTAGCCATAAAGGGAACTGGATCAACCAAGCTGACTGCTTCAGGCAGTCCAGACTGGGGATCTACAATCCTAACGGGTGAGAGATTAGATCCGGTTTGGGATCCAAAATCCAAGGAGGATGTACTTGAGACCGTAGGTAAGGGAACCAGGTTTGGCGAGGCCAGAATGGGGCTATGAGGATAATTCTGCTCCCCAACAGACGAGCTTTCTGCAAGAATTTTGTCATCAAGGGAAGAGGATAAGCATACAGTAGACTGGATAACCAAGCATGAACTAGAGCGTCTCTGGGGGTTTCCCTAGTGGGGGAATCAGAGCGAAGAATTGGCTGCACTTCGTGTTCGAAGGCGAGGCTAAGATCGCAGCAAGGTTGACCCCACTGGAGAAAGATTTGTTTCGCTACAGAAGGGTTCAGAGACCACTCATAAGGTGAGAGGATCGTCCGACTCAACCTGTCCGCTAAGATGTTTGACCGACCCGGTATGTGCGTTGCTATGAGAAAGCGGTTGGTGGATATCGCCCATTCCCATACTCTCATTGAATCCCTGCAAAGTGGATAGGATCTGGTTCCCCCCGTTTATGTAAAAGACTACCGCCATGTTGTCTGTTTGAAGTGCAATAGTTCCTGGAGGGAGAAGGGGATGGAGAGCTTGCAACGCTAGAAGCACCGCCCTCATCTCAAGGACGCTGATATGCAGTGAGGTCTCTGAGAGTCCACGTGTCTTGGACGGATCTGCCCATGCAAAGCCCCCCCACCCGAGGAGAGAAGCGTCCGTGGTCACCGTGACTTGGGGAGGGGGTATAACAAAGGGGCGGCCTTCTCAAAGGTCTCTGGAGTGGAGCCACCAAAGAAGCGATTCCCTGCAAATCCTGGTGAGAGGAATAGGTGTGGTCAGGGGTTGACAGAGGATGGACCATTGTACTTGTAACGTCCACTGAAGGATCCTCGTCTTGAGGCGAGCAAAGGGGGATAGATTGATGGCCGCTGCCATAGATCCCAGGGCCCTCAGGACTAGTTCCGCTGGTGGGGCTGAAAATCGTAAGATCTAGAATGTGAAGGCTCAGATTGCGAAGCCTGTCCGTGGTCAGAAAAACTCTGGATTGAGTAGTGTCTATCCTGGCCCCTATGAATTCCAAAATCTGAGTGGATTGAAGGGAGGATTTCTGGAGATTTATCGTGATCCCTAGGTGGCGGGCTAGGCATAAGAATCAGTCCCTGCCTAAGCAGAGTTGATGCCTGGTGGGGGCGGTTAGGAGCCAGTCATCCAAGTACGGAAAGACTTGTATTCCCTGAAGCCTCAGGTGGGCCTCTACAACTGCCATGACCTTGGTGAACACCCCTGGGGGCTGTGGGGAGACCGAAGGGTAGGACCCTGAATTGATAATGGCTAGCTCCCAGCCGAAAGCGGAGGAACCTCCTGGATGGTCTGTCCATCAAAGTGTGGTAGTACGCATCCTTGAGGTCTATTGAGCACATCCAGTCGTTCTCCTGCAGAAGTGGGAGAATGGATTGAATAGTGACCATCCGGAACTTTTCCTTGGCAATTGACAGGTTCAACGTTGACAGGTTGAGGATGGGTCGCAAGTCCCCCGTCTTTTTTGGCACCAGAAAGAACCTGGAGTAAAATCCTGATCCGGATTGTTCGGAAGGCGGGGGGGGGGGGGTGCATTGGATGGCTCTTTCTTAGCAGCCCTAAGATTTCTGATGCTGCTGCCTCCCTCTGATCGGGTGGGACATCGGGGAGTTTTGTTGTTCGGGGAGGGTGAGATAGGAAGGGGATTGAATATCCTCTGGATATGATTCGGAGCACCCAGTGATCTGTTGTGATGGACTCCCATTTCGCTAGGTGTTCCGAGAAGTGCCCCCCCCCCCGACTGCCTCCAGAGAGGAGCAGTCGGGCAACCCCTCAGGGCTGTTGCGCAGGTCGATCCGAAAAATGTTCTCAACCCAAAATTCTTCGGGCCCCCTCTGCCCCTGGGCCGGTGTCCACCCTGTCCTCCTCTGCCTCTGAAGGACGAGGTATCCGGAGCGAAACGGGATTGTTGAGCTTTCCAGAACCACATCTTCTTTTGTCCTCTTTGGTTCCTGAAGTAGGAACTCTGAGGAGCCGAGAAGCGGATCCCAACGGCAGACGTCTTCCAGTCTTTCTCGCTCTGGAGAAGCATATCGCAGACGGTTTGCCAAAGAGTGTGTAATCGAAGGGGGCATTCGTGAAGGATGCCTTGAAGGGTTCAGCAAAGTCGCAGAGACGGAGCCAGGCTTGTCTACGTAAGACGACGCCTGTTCTGCTAGCCCTAGCCGCTCCCTCCGTAGCATGGGAAAGGAGCCGCATAGACGTGTTGGTGATTGACTTGAGAGTGGTCATTCGAGCAGAGAAGGTATGTTTGCCCTCGGCCGACATGGACTCTGGGGGTGACTCAGCGTACTCTTTAATCAGGTCTTGCTGCAGTCTAATCACATGTGCCATATAATTCAGCGACCTTACAGAGAAGGTCGCTGACGAAAACATCCGCTTTCCCAAACGGTCCATCATCCGAGACCCCTTGTCTGGAGGATGCACGAGGAACTCTCCTGTGCTAATTCCTTTTTAGTGGCAGCCGCCACCACCATGGCATCCACTGGGGCACCCTTGCTCCAAACTGTCCTGTCTGTGGGAGGGCTGAGGATCCTGTCCGGTCTCTTAGGAATTGGTTCAACAGTGTCCAGTTCCTTCCATGCCCTGGTAGTAATGTCTACCAGGGGATCAGCGGGAGGGGACACCCAAGAGGTAGATGGGCCTGCATCAAACGCCTCCAGAAACACAGACTCATCTGAGGAAGGTTTTTGGGCAGACCACCCCCCTCTAATGCGTAACATTTCCATGATGTCTCCGAAGGAGACGTCTTCGTAGGGTGACCTTGGGGAACCTTCTCCTTCCTCCAAGTCCATGTCCTCTAGGAGGGACTCGAGTGAGTCCAAGTGCCTCCTCTTGCACTTCCGTTTGTGAGGGAACTCCTCGGGCGGGGCTGCCCGAAGAGGCCTCACCAACGATGTCCTGTTCCCCTATGGGAACAATCTCGGACTTAGGCGCAGGCTGTCCCTGGGGACGGATGATGTAGGACAGGCCAGTATGAGTGAGAATGGCGGGTGGATCCGAAGCAAGAGCCTGGAGCCTTGAATCTCTCGAGAGGACCCTCTCCACGTCGTCGAATACTGAGGGGGAACTGCTTTCCCTCGGATCCGACAGCATTCCCCTCGGATCAGACATGCAGATCGGTGCCGAAAGTGACCCGACCGGATCCGAAAGAGCAGTGTGCCCAGACCTTGACGGAGCCGAAGGCCCACTGGCCCTCTCAGATCAGACGTTCAGCTCATGGCCCCAAGAGCTCGGACCCGAAAATGGATCCGACAGACTCTAGGTACAGTCGGCGCCGAAGTAGGAAGTACTGTCTGCGCCGACCCTACCCCGGCTCCGAAGCTCATCGGATCAGATAGCTCCAAGCCCTGAAAGCTGGTCGGAGAAGGAGCGATGGGGGCGAAAAAAGGTGTCGAGCTCCCCCCCCAGCAGGGGTGGGGGGGGCAAGAGCACTCCCATCTGCATCTGGGCCTGAAGAAATCAACGCATCATCCGGTCCATATCAGCGTCAGACAAGCTTCTGGTGGATCTAAACGAGGCCACTGAAGCAGCCCGGGAAGGCCGCCTGGATGACCTCGAAGGCGACCGGGTCTCCTCCTCCAGCTCCAGGGAGAATCGTGGAGAATGGAGCCGAGAGGGGGAAGGCCCAGAGACCTTAAGGGGAGAGGCAAGCTTTTTAGACTGCGGTGCCGAAGAGGTGGATTCGGACCGCCTTTTATGGCTCCGGTGCCTCTCCTCTCTTTCTCTATCTCTCCTCTCTTTTCCTGCTTTCCCTTTCCTCCTGGGCCAAGGTGGGAGGGTGAGTCCTGTCCAGGGGATCAGGATCGACAGGTGGGGCAGCCGCCGCAGCAGCAGCCGGCACCACCGAGGTGGAAGAAGCAGAGTCTGGGGGCAAAAGGCCCGCCAGAATGAGCTTCGACCTCCTGTCCTTCAAAGCCCTGGGGTTGAAGGCTGCACAGATCGTACAACCCGAAGAAAGGTGGTCAACCCCCAGGCAAAGGACACACAGAGTGTGACCATCTGCTGGAGACAGCTTATGGCCACACTCGGTACATTTCGAGAAAATGGCTTTAGGGCCTTCAGCCATTGTAAAAGAATAAAGAAAGTAGGCCCACAAGCACACACCTTCACACATGCAGAGGGGGGAGGGGAATAAAACTAACAACTAAAAAGTCAAAGGAACTACCCAACAAAGACTACAAATTATAGGGGGAGTTCACACACACCAAGAAAAGGAAAAATCTGAGAGAAAAGAAGTTTTTAAAGATTGACTTACAGCACTATTGCTCGGAGCTCATTCTAGAGAAGCTTATGGAAGCCGCGGCAAAGGAGATCTGAGGGTTAGAGGGAGATGGTAGGGAGAGGAGCTTGGAGCTCGGATCTATTAGCTTGGAAAGCTGCCGGATCGGATCAGAGTTGGATCAGATACCCACAGGTTGCAGAGCAAATGAAGTTAACTACTTCAGATAGAAAATTTCAGGAGTAGTCCAACCAGCACTTGCTGGCAATTGCTTCTGCTTCAGGTACCTTGCAGCAAGAAAGACTGGTGTAATGGCGTGGGCTGCATGTTTTATACCCCTGACGACTGGACGTCATGGAAGAAGGGACAGCAACCGACGCAGGATCCAAGACTGTTAATCAGGCCAACTGAGGGCAACCTGCCAGATAGAACCTTAATAGTCTGTGAACATCAAAGGAGTAATCTTCCTCTGTCATTCTGGGGGGGGGGTGTAAGTGAATGGACTGACAGACACAGCTCAATGACCAATTTGGGCATGAAGGAGGAATTGGTGTGATAGGTCAACCTATCTTTGTGGGAGATTGTCTAGGGTGGGGGATGCCATAAGTGCTTGCAGTTCAGAGACACTTCTGGCTGAAGTAAGGGCTACTAAGAGACAGTTTTCCAGGTACACATCTGCAAAGAAGCAGAGCTTGCAGGTTCAAAGGGGGCAATAGTGAGTTTCTCCAGTATGTAGTTCAAGTCCGGGGGGGGCGTCCTTGGTGGTCTGACATATAGAACACCTTTTAGGAATAGTTGACATCCAGCCTGGAGATAAGTAGATTCAAAGTTAAGCAGGCTGAAATGGCAGATAAGTGGACTTTCACTGAAGAGTATGAACTTCAGATCTTATGAGCTCACACGCATAAAGCAAGACTACTAAAAAATCTGCTTGGGAGGTGTACCTTTGCCTCTGGAGACGCCATTTGGAGAACCTTTTCCATTTGGAAACAGACAATCGCCTGGTAGTGGGTTTCCTAGCCTCCTGCAGGATGGATAACACGTCCCTCGAGTAGTGGTGTCTGAAGGGAATCAAGAATTTATCATCCATAGGGTTAGGCGGAGCATGTCCAGGTGGGGATGACAGAGATCCCTTGTGATTCAACTTGTGGTGTTTGCCCTTGGCAAGAGACAAAAAGAAGGGGTAATCAATGCTGTCTTGGCCAATAGAGAGTAAACAACAAGATTTTTGGCTTGTTCTTTTGGATTTTTAGAAGGACTTTCTGAATGAGTGGAAAGGGAGGGAAGGCATAAAGGAACAGTCCCTTCCATGAGATCGAGAAGGCATCCACTCTCCAGGTTAATGGGGAGGGGGGTCCATGGAAAAGAATACCTTTAACTGTCTGTTCTGGGGAGAGGCAAACAGATGTGTGGTGTGCCCCACTGGTGGACAATGTCTAAGAACATATCCCTGTGCAACATCTACTCGTGATGCTGAGAAAATGATCTGCTAAGGGCATCCACTTGATGGTTGTCCTTGGATGGAATGTAGGCAGTCTGCAGTGTGATGTACTAAGAGGTTAGTTTCCCATGCCTGCATTGCAAGCCTGCTGAGTAGGAAAGGCCTGGTCACCCCCCCGCCCCATTTGTTGATGTACCACATTACAATGGTTTTGTCTGTGAAAATTTGGAGGGGGCCTGCCTGCATTAATGAAAAAAAGGTCTGCAAGGCCAGGAGGAGTGCAGTCATCTCCCTTAAGTTATGTTTTTCCATAGAG